>NW_018736128.1:0-133228 GCF_002204515.2 Aedes aegypti
AATAATATTCAACAGAGTTGATCGGACTGTAGACCACGTTCTTGCACTTGTTCGAGCCAGATACATAAGTAATTACAACTCTTACTCTTGCTGGAACGTTAATAAATGCCTTTCCTCTATGTCAATTCTGTATCAATATTTTGAAAGTCACTTTATGTATTTTTATTAACAATAGTACTAAAACAACAAACAATAGCTTCTAAATATTAAAACAATAAAACAATAGTTTCTAAAATTATAACCATACAATAAGTTGCAAATATTTTGAGTATTTTCAGTGTTATGAATAAATACACACATAAATAGTCTCACTATTCGATGACTATGTGATCAACTGGGTTTTTGTTTCGATAATTTGTAGAAGCACAAACTTTCGTTGCATGGAACCAAATAAAGTTATAATCTTTTTCAATATCTTATTTGAGGGCGTTACTAGGCCTAGCATAAGGATGCTTTGAGGTATATTTGTATTTGCATAAATGCTTGGAAACAATTTTTGGCCCATAGTGGGTCAAAAGTTCGAATCAGCGGGGTAAAAGTTCGACCCTGTAGCCATGTAACTCATAGAAAAAATTGCAATTTGCCTACAATCCACATATTATCTTCAAATTTAGCGAAATTTGCCTGATCGTGTGAAAAATGTTAAATTTTACATTTCTACTTAGTTTTGCGAAAAACTCATATTTTTGGGTATATTACAATTAACCCTGTTTTGGACAATTTTTTGACGAAAATTTAGTGTGTATGTTTCGGCAAACATAAGTTAACGGCTGGTATAAAGTATGCCTGTCATAAAAGTATCAATATTTTGTGTTTTAGGCAGCGATCTTTTGCCCCACACTGGATTCGAACTCTTGCCCCACCGGTGGGGCAAAAGTTCGTTTAAGACAATCAATTTTAAAACTGTTATAACTAAAAATGGGTAAATATTTTGACACAAGTTTGTTCAGCAAAATTTTAGCCAATATGTTGAAGGTTCACTGTATGGTATTTATTTTGTTTCAACTGCAATTGTTTTTCTTGAAACTTCGATTATACCATTAAGGTCGAACGTTTGCCCCACCTTACTCTATTAAAAAGCATCCTGGGAATATCGGAAAATATTTCTTGCCAGCCTTAATATTTTCAGCACGCTCACGGAAAATAGGATTTGAAGATAATGGAAAAAATCATGGCAATCATCCACTATGAAAAAGTGATAGAAGAGAATTGATCATTTTTATATACTTTATCTCCATTTTTAATTTACCATAGTTAATGAGTTACATTGATACCTTATGAAGAACACAAAGGGACCCAAACAACCAGGCATTGCAGAATTCGCTCTCATTTGAGTATGAATCACGATCAAAGCAAGCAAAGAAAAACATCCCATCTGTTGCGGTCCACGATCGGCAATGTACCGCAAGTTGTAAAAAGTCTGATAAATGGAAGCAGCGAACAAGAGCCCCAAAGAGAGAGCGATGATAAAATCCATATGTCTCGCTCGTTTACCGTTGGGGGTAGGTGTTTTACTTTACTTTCACGATAAACAATCTACGAACTTCCAAAAGCAATAGTGTCCCCCAGGTATGGAGCTTGTTTAGAGGGGGGGTTTTATCATGCACTACTATCCCCCCAATCTGATCAAAGTTGTAGCAGTATACGATAAACAGTCGCTCATAATGTGCAGCATATTATGATAGTTACAGATAGCGATACGTGAGAGATTCTCTTAATTTTCTCAGGATTCAATCCCTACAAATAACCGTAGTATCAAGCTGAAGGTCATGGGTTCCAATCCTAACGGTCAAGGATCATTTCGTCATGGAAATTTTCTTGACTTTTTAGGGCATTAAATATCTTTGTGCTTGTCACACGATATAGGAATGCATAAATGGTCAACAAACAAAGTAAGCTCTTAGTTTCATTAATTTGAAAAGTTTCCATAAACAAAACACTATGCTTGAAAAGCAGCTCTCTCCCGAGTTAGATTGATAAAGCCAGAAAGAAGAAGACGGATTACAAATTCATACAATTCATCCTGGAACGTTACCACTAATCCTAACATGTTTAAAGCATAGTCGGTTTCCCAATAAGCCTATATAACCTTTGACCCGTAACCAGGTCAATCGCACATTTACGTGGTGTGAATCATCTTTTATTTCATCCCAGGATTATCGTTATGGAAATTTAAGGGTTTGTGGTATTTGATCCTGATTTGGACTCAAACAAAAAAGAAACGAAAATCTGATACCGATCCCCAACTCAAGTTTATTCGTTCCTTGGAAAAGCCGTTGAATAGCATACTAAAGATATGGTATACAGTTGAGCAGTAATTATAGTTAATAATATCTCATTTTTAAACTGCGATGTATGTTTCTCCCAACGAAATGAATACCAACAACGAAATTTGAAAACAAAAATTATGTGAGCACTAATTTTGCCGGCCACGCACATCTTCTCCATTACGAGAGAAGGAAGGGATTCTGATGGTACGGCACCTACTTAATGAGAGGCTAGTGACTCACCAACGCCCTCATAGATGTCAAGGTAACTAAGGTACCTAAAAAGATCGGATCCAAATTTAGTGTATGTGTAGTGTAGTTGAGTGTATATTTTATTATTGGTTTCAAATGTGAATGCAATGGTTTTACCAACGATGGAAGGACGTAGCTAAGAATGTTAATGTCGCTCCATGCGAGCTAGTCTTCAAGAGATGGGGCACAGGTATTTCCACCTTGTGTCCTAACTAATAAGCTTAGGTTTGAGCGACATTACTAGCTCTCTGAAACGATACAGCAATAGTCCTCATCACATTGAGAATGAGCAGTTTCATTAAAACAAACTCATGAAGTCAAATCAATCTTTCTGTTGAAAACGGAATGCACTTCCTCTAGAGTCTAGACTAGACGGTTACCCGAGCAATGACGGAAAACTGGATAATATCAGATTGAGAACAACTTTAATTATCGCTGTTATCATTTTGATATTCTGTTATCAATGATAACAACATTTATTATCATTGTATCCGTGACAGACATGTTTGATAACAGGTTGATAAAAAAAATTATCATAATCTTTTTCCATAACATTTTTATGGAGCGTGTGTTGATAAACAAAGTTGTTTTTTCGTCATACAAAATTTTGTAAAATTGTTTGCAGCGTAAGTTTAATCCAAAACACTAATCTCCCAAAAAAAGATTCCGTGGCTTATGACAGTAATCTTCAAAAAATATGGTGTTGTAAATTTAGCTATCAACTTGACCTCAGTGATAACATAATTCACTAGTACTTTGTCATTCGACAAACAAATTTGAGTTCTCATTTTTGTTATGTTGGCTGTTAATTCAGCCAAGATTATAACAAAATCAGATATGAATGAAATAACCAGGTAACAAGATTTGTTATCATTTTGCTACTCAACTTTGCTCGGGCTCCGTGTCATAATTAACACGCGTGCAAACATAATTCCTTCCGTCGAAGGCACCAAACGGCACTATCAGTTCTCACAATCATAACCGCTATCAATTTTGACTTTATCAGAATCAAGTTTTTTTTTCACAAACGAAAAAAAATCACTTAACAAACTTTTACAAGAATATTTGCTAGTGGCATACCACCATCAGCCGATTCTATTGTTCACGAGCTGAATTGAAAACAACGGGGAACCAAAGTAAACGGGACAAAAATTCAAAACGCAACCACCCACGGCTTGCTGTGATGAGTTACCCCTATGATTTTTTTTTAAATTCTATTTCTTATTTTATATTTGTAAAACAAGTACTTGTATCTTAGTTATCGATTGCGGATAAAAGATTGCAGAACGAACCTAGAATTTTCCATATTTTAATGAAATTTGATTTTAGGATTTGGGGTAACTTTGCTAATGGGTATGTAAACACATGGAAATCCGCAACCTAACTTTTGTTTGACATCATCGCTGTTGCAACTGGATTGGAAAAGACTAATAGAGAATCTGTATTAAGAAACGGAGTTTATTGAAAAAAAAAATCACCCACAATAGTGTATTTAGTTGAAACAAACTTATCAAACGCTATTCTAATGAGCCTATTTCATAAGTCGAGTCGAACACAATGACTCGACTGGAGTCACTGTCGACCAAATAATTTACTCGACACGACTCTGTCACTCGAGTTTTTCGACGGCAGTCACTCTATGTGGCTGGATTACTATAGAAGTCGATGGGTGACATCTGAAATAGGCAAAGCAAGCATTGATCGACAGTGATTGCAGAAGAATCACACTGAATTACTCGATTTATAAAATAGACTTCTAAGTCTTGTAGATATGTATATTTTTTTTTTTTGAATTAATATCGAATTATTGTCATGTTTCGAAGATTCGACATAAATTAAAGGTTTTGGAAATAAATTATAAATGTGCGAGACCCACAACACACTAAACGGAATAACATGATTTCTATCAATCAGTTAAGCAAAACGAATGCAAATGTATAGAGTATTAGTATGGCACTTTATGTCAGAGATATTTTCGAAGGAATCGCTAACTTTAAACTTTTGTATTGGAACATTAAAAATTTATTTGATTTTAGCATTTATGAAATCATTACAAACAATCTGTTCGACGATCGTTACTTGATAGTTTTGTATAAGTATGTCACTTATCCCCGATATTCCAGTTATAGTTGAACACGAATTCGGTTCTAAATCTCTTATCGAAAAGCATTTTTACAAATTGGAGCCATTTGATTGGGACCATGTAATCGAAGTCAGAAATTTCCATATAATGTGAAACGCCTAGAGGTATGTAACGCCCTATTTGCTTAAGTAATTCATTCGAACTCGTTCGGAATATATTTTTTAAATTATGAAACCGTTTGATCTATGATGAATTCAATGTCAAAAAGTGAATAACAATCGTTATTTTTTCAGAAATATGATTTTATATAACTTTATACCGGCTTATAAAAGTGTTTGTCATGCATATTTGATATTGAATCAGGTGATTTTTCTATAAATTCTGTTATTTTATGAACAAAATCTAATATCCACGTTCTCTATTAATATTTTCCAGTTCCAACTGCAACGATGGTTGACCATTTTCATGTGTTTACATACCCATTGTCAAATTTACCTCAAAACCGAATATCGAATTTCAATTATTTGAAAAATTATCATTCCATTCATTATGAATCGTCATACAATCCTTCAACTGCAATCGATAACTGAGATACCAGTACTTGTTTTAAGTATATGAAATAAAAACATTTTAAACAGAATGCAGAAACATTCAAATTTTATTCCAAAAAACTATAAAAGTTACCCCATTTTACGGTACGCAAAGTATAAAGGGTGTTGCATACCTGCAGACGTTTAACGTTATATGGAAATGTTTGAATCTTCTTATAAACATTGTCCCAATTTGTAAAAATCCTGTTCGCTAAGAGATTTGAGGATGAATTCAAGTTCAACTATAACTATGCTGTCAAGGATAAGTGAGAAACTCATTAAAACATTAAAATAATGATCGTAGAACAGATTGTTTGTAAACGTTTCAAAAATGCTAAAACCTCCTCAATTTTCAATATTTGCAAATAAAGCCTCAAATGGTTATGATTCCAGCCTGAAAAGTGTCATTAAGTGTCATAATTATACTTTTTTCTATTCCTTTCGGTTTGCTTAACTGAATAACATAAATTTTGTTATTTCCTTTAGTGGTGTTGTGGGTTCCATACTATCAAAGTTGCCCATCCCGAACAACCAGTTTTCCGATTTCTTTATAGATCTTTGTCCAACGATGGCGATCGCCAACGATTCAAAACGAATCGGTATCGATCGCTATCGAAAATCACTGACTGGTTGACCGGGATATTATCAAAGATTCCCCATTTTACGATACTTGTTTCTCTCAGAAATTTAATTCATTTTGCAGGACCTTTTAAACTTAATTGATTCCTTCAGACGTTTCTGGGGAGATCAAATGATGTCACAATATATCACATACGAATGACAATACAAATTTATAATAAATTATATTTCTGAATCGATATCGATTGATTCTTATATTTCGACAATGAATTCAAAATAAATTAATCAGTTTTTGATGTTAGGTATATATATTGAACAAAATCAAATAAATTACGAAAAGTGTATAAGCCGTATGATTCTAGGCGTTTGACATTGTATGGAAAAATAACCCCAGATTGTAAAAATGCCTATCGCTAAAAAATTTTAGACAGTATTCAAGTTCTACTTCAACTCGGTGTTAAACGTGACGATTTTTTTTAAAGAAAATAATCGAAAAGTGACCGTACAACTGATTGTTATCGTTTCAGAAATACTGAAATCTCACAACATTTGAATTCAAAGCCTTAAATGTTCCCAATTTCAACGAAAATAGTTCTGACATGAAGTGTCATACTAATATTCTTCACTTTTTCTTCTTCTTTCTGGCGTTACGTCCCAACTGGGACAAAGCTTGCTTCTCAGATTAGTGTTCTTATGAGCACTTCCACAGTTATTAACTGAGAGCTTACTCTATGCCCTGGAAATCGAGAAAATTATTCACTGATGCGTTGGTTTTGCTCATCTGACCAACCGGAATTATTTAACACTTCAGTCGTCGCGCTGTTGTCTTTTGTACAACAGTGGTGAAAAAACCTCGCTTATCGTACACAGCACCAGCGTGGTGGTTTTGACGGTGGCAAACCGCGCGACGACTGAAGGGTTAATTTGGTTTACTATAGTGTGGGTATCGCACTATCAATGTTACCTGCATTATCAAAAAAAAAAAATACTCCGTTTTAAATATGCTTATAGAGATCTTCTTCAGTGAACATTAGGCGATTTTTATTGAGAGCTGATACGCACAGATGCTCGACATGCAAAAATAAATTCGCACGGTAAATATAAATACAGCCTCACATTTTTAATTGATATTAAAGCGGTGTACGATTCTAGAAAAAGAAGAAATTGTTTAGGCTAATACATGCAAAACTGTGTGATTCGAAATCAAGGTTAAAATTTGCAGACAATGCGAAAATTGTATGTGTTACATTACACGCAATCAGTTGAAGTTTTGAATTTAGTGTTACTAAAGAAGTGAAAAGTCGTGTTACTGCAGCAAATATTGCCTTTTCAGAGTTTGCAAATGATAGTACTGTAATCCAGGGTAACATTTTTTTAGGATATTTCTAAAATATTTCATTTGAAAATGCAAATGCTGCAAGTACTGCCACCAATAGCTCGTATACTGTATTCTGTTTGGTGAAAGATTTAAGCATGTTTTGAAAAATGTTTCTGGTGATTTTATGATTTAGCTTATATGGGGTAACATTGATCACTTATGTAACCAACGTTCGGTAATATTGAAAATGTTGTTACTTACTTAAATCATGGTTTCTGAAGCTGAATATGATGGCTAAATGCTTACAAGTCATTTACTTTTTGAGTTATTTTAAAATTAAAAACACCTCGAACCGCGGAATATGCCTAAAGGTAGGCGATTTCCAAAGGAAATTCTATATTCTTAACAGTCATTCGTTGCCAAACTGAACATTCCTATGGAAGTTTTGACAACGGAATCATTTTTGGCGATGCCATTTTTAGTATGAATCACATTTTCCTTGCCTATATCGCTTGCACAACTTATGTGGGATATGAATCTTCAGTAGAGTCATCCTTAACCATTGAAATCGATGTTTCAAATAGTTTTTAAATTAAATTAAGTAAATGCAATTTTCGAAATCATTTTAATTTTCATTAGTTTATGAATATAAGAAGGAGAAGCGCAATTTATGCTTTGGAAATATTTGATCAATAAATTATGACATGAACTTTTTACGAGATGGGTCATTCCGATCAATGTTACCCCGCTGATCAATGATACCCCGGATTACGAGAAGTAGCTCTGTCAGCTTGCCAAGCGTGAACATTCAAAGAGGATTCGTAATTTCTGTTCTGCAGAACTTTTGCAATGAATTCCCTTCGTTTATGCTATACTACGGAAAGGAAGTGCCGTTCCAGTCAGTACTGTAAGAGAAAAGCATCATTGAAACGATGTGCTAATTTGACAGCGGCATGGCCCACCTTCATGTCTTTTTAATTGGTGCAAGTCTAGGCCTCCAACAATCAGCCAGGCGAGATACAGAAATGTGCATTATTAGCACGACGACGAGGAGGCACAGCCACAAGTACCTTCCTGGTCCAACAAGTTTCGAAACGCGTCCCAGCTATTCAAGCGGCATTCACACGGCGACAGAGCAAGCCCAATAGTAGTTTATACTTCTGCTGGCTGCACGCTAGCACAAGGGACATGTTGTGTATATTTTGGAAATTTGTCAAAAGGGGGTGAAGGACGCACGAGAAAATAACGACAAGCGGAAAATCGTGCAGCAAAGTAAGCAACATCGTGAAAGCGATACTGTGTGAGTGAATGTGTGAGCAAGAGAACCGAAGAGAGAAGTGCAAAATTGTTCCTCGTGTAGTATTTACTCTTTTGACGAAATTTCTCTTAGTATAGTTCTGAGCAACACCAATAATAGTCTAAAGGTTGCCAAACTAAACTAAATGAGCCATTCAAATGATTGAATTAACTGATCTAAGAGTAGACGTTTCATTTTTTGTTGTTTGTTTGTTATAAATATTGGCGTTATGTCTATTATGCTTAGAGTAAAGTAAAAAAAATGCAAATTTCCTAAAATCCACATATTATCTTCAAATTTATCAAAATTTGTCTGATCGTGCGAAAAATGTCACCAAATTTTAGGTTTCCAAATTGTAGGTTTTGCGAACAACTGCTATTTTTCAGTATAATACAATTATCCCTGTTCTGGGCAATTTTTTAATGACAATTTAGTGTGTATTTTTCAGCAAACTTAAGTTCACGGCTGGTGTGAGGTATGCCTGTCATAAAAGTATCGATATGCTGTGTTTTAGCCAGCGAACTTTTGCCCCATGCTAGATTCGAACTCTTGCCCCAAAACTGTTATATTTAAAAATGAGTAAATATTTTTATACAAGTATGTTCAGCAAAATTATTGCCAATATGTTGAAGGTTCGCTATATAGTATTTGTTTTGTTTCAACTGCTATTGTTTTTCTGGAAACTTTGATTATACCACTAAGGTCGAACTTTTGCCCCACCTTACTTTACTGGTCTATGAGCTCTTTTACATTTATTTATTGGAAGCATTCCTTGCTAATAGGATCACTTCTTTATTTGAATATCGTGAGGGAATCATGAAGATACTGTATACCGATCAGATTTTGTTACTCCACTTGACCTCGAACATCAGCACCCATTGAAAGTCCGTTAGGTACCGTCCACAAATTTCGTAACGCTCTAGGGGGAGGGAGGAAGTAGGCCCAAGCGTAACGGTATCTCAGAAGAAACTTTTGCAGGAAGTCCTTAGGCATACAGTACATACGAACATTAGTACTTATTGTAATGTCGTAAGGAAATTCCAAAATCCTCTTGGAAATATCCCTAGAGAAATGTCTGGTCGGATTCTTAATGGCATACTAATTCCATAGATTTATACTAGGAATTTAAAGGTTTGGATGCTGGTACCAATGATTGCGCATGTACCAATAGTTTAAACAGTGGAATAAAACATAAGTTTTTTTTTTATGAAAACGACATTTTTTGTCGAATAATTCAACCAATATCGCATATTCAACCCAAAATTCATATAAATAATTAAGTTTTTACAAAAAAAGTTCTCTTACACCAGTAGTCACCGTCGCGATCCAGTAACGGATCAACAGACAGATTTTTTTAATAGATGTATTAAAATGGACCACTAACACAACTACTGGCACACATGTGCCCAGAGGAGCGTCCACGTTCAAAACCATGGGTAGGACAGAGTTTGGCAAATATATTGTGCACAGTGAAGCTAAGAAAAATATTAACCCTATGGATTCCGAAACTGAAAATTAATAGTAACTACATTTAAGGGGATCAAACGCAAAGGGTACCATAAAACCAAGGACTCTTTCCGTTTTTTCAAAGCTGCGACTGTCTACCCTGTTGACTGTCTACTCTGTTGCCTAAAAAAATATACCTAAAAGGAATCCAAGCGGCCGCAAAGAGCCCGAACAGGAAGCAAGCAGACAAAACGAAACCTAATAGGAGCCAGGAAATAAAAGTTTGATTTTGATTATATATACCAACTCAGAGCAGATATTGCTCTAAGATTTTAGTCTTTTTTAAAATTCCTCGTGATATTACGACAAGTATTACTGCTTGTATTACTGTATGTGTAACGTGGGTAGATCACCTTTTCGTGGTGCGTTACGGGGTAAGATCTACCAATTTGAATCCTAGTCTCATCTTGTTTGTCGGGCTAGGGTTTTATTTTCTGGTAATTCAATGATTCGCGGAGCAAAGTCCTTGTTACTGGTAACAGCTTCTGAAAGTTAATCTATTTTACCTAGCAGATGGTTAAAGACTCGGAGTTGGTCAGTCCCGAGACTACACTTGAAGCCAGGATAACAATCATGAGTATTAACTGAACAAGGACTGAAAGTTCTGGCAATTCAAGGACTCACGTGAATTCTGATTACTAAACAAATTTTCTAGCTTGATTCGGTTTTGCTGCTAGCATAAAGCCCCTTTTTTCTAGTATTTTTCTAGGACTAAACTAAAAGCGAAACAAGGACGGGATTAGAGTTCCGTTGCATGGTCAAATATCAGTAGTAAAGAGAGGCGCGCCTTCGCTGAGATGTAAATTTCTATGAAGGGTGTAAATAGCGGGACCTTGATCAGTATGCTGATCAAATGTATATAATTGTAAATAGTTATAAATAGTTCTAGAGTTAAGTTCTTTGAATTCAAAAACGACCCTGAATTTGAAACAATCAACCCGTCACCATAATTGTATGACCCACTGTAAAGGCAAATTGTTAACACACTACACACCACCGTACCCATTCAATCAAATGCAAATTGTTACGTAACATACCCAATACTCAGCATCAAGAAATAGTACAAAATAGACAACCAAAGCGACCGGTAGCGTGTATTATTTTCCCTCGTCCGTTCTTCCGCGCAATAAATTGAAGTACAGTGCAGTGCAATTAAACCACAATTTCTCTCTCGATTCCGAAAACATATCTTCGGCTGTGGCCAACGGTGGCAATCATCAACCCATTCTCGAGAAGAGATCGCGCACTAATTATTTGCGACAATCAGTGAAATTTAGTGCAAACTGTGGATCCGATTTCGGTGGATAACCGCCACTAAAACTACGCGGTGAAGTGCTGTAGTGGTGAATTTCACGATCCCGTGATTTGGTGCGCCGCTATTGAATATAGCGGGTAGAAAAACCTCCGGTGGCCGGCAATTAGAGCTCCACGCTCGAACATTGGTCCTTCGAACCGGATCGGAGGAAGCATCCAAGCCCAAATCGACGCGCGAATTGGTGGTATTCGCCATTGTGGTAAGTGGTCAGAGGACGTTGACCACAGAAGGTAGGCCATTCAAGCTATCTCTATTGATCAGCAAATTGCTGCACACACGATCGGCGCCAACCTTTGCCCCCAGTACAGAAGCCCATAGTACGTACTGTGTGAGGAATAACGTGTAACGTTGCATGCTTGTATTGCTAGGCGAAGAACGATCGAATCGTTTGTATGTAGAATTAGCGCACGTAGAAGTTTGGCAAAATCATATGCGGTGGAATATAGGCTCACCCAATTAGCCTGTTTGATAATTGCCTTAGGTGCGCTATACAGTGTCGCACACATTTGTTGGTTCGGTGGCAAACCCAAATAAATCCTTTAGTTTTTAATTGATTTTCAATTTCCTACGATTGCGCGGTGGCGTTTTAGCGGATCCGCGAATCGTTTAAGGAGACACGTAACCGCGTCGGGAAGGATTAATCGTTACGATTTTACGTGTTCTCTATCGGTCGTTCGTTCCGTGTTCGCGTAGAAGCATCACGTGACGCGACGGGAAGGAGATACACGTTCGATTATCCGTGGTGTTTCCGTCGTTCGCGTACGAGCAGCACAACGCGACGGGAAGGAGTTATTCGTGCGATTTTGTGTTGTTCACGTTTCGGTTCGCGCAGTCAAGTGATTCGTGGTGGTAGTAAGTGATGACGGGCAAGAAGGACAAGAATTTGGCGGAGGATAAGCTGATTCTCAAACGGGTATTGGCAACGCGAGATGTGGTGGAAAGGTTCATTAGCGAATACGACCACGAAAGGGATTCTGGTGAAGTCGTCGTGCGGCTGGAAACGCTGAACAGAACCAACAAGGAGTTTCTGCATATCCAGTCCGAAATCGAGAAGCTAGATGATGAGGAAAACTTCGAACACCACATGGCGATGCGGAATGAGTTTGAGAACCGGTTCTGCAAGATGAAGGGCTTTCTTCTCGCCAAGCGACCCACGGAGCGGAATCATCCGCTTCTTAATTCAACGATGACGTCATCAACACTAGCGCCGCTTCATAACGTGACTGGATTCCATCATCGTTTGCCGAAAATCGACCTGCCAAAGTTCTCTGGAGACGAATCGCGCTGGATTTCGTTCCGGGATAATTTTCTATCCATGATCCATGGCAACGATGACATTCCTATGGTGAACAAGTTGCAATATCTGCTGCAGTCTTTAGAAGGAGATGCCAGGAAGCCGTTTGAGAGTGTCGATATCCAAGCGGACAACTACGCACCAACCTGGGATGCGCTCATGAAGAGATACGACAACAAGCGGTTTTTGCGGAAGGAGTTGTTTCGGCGATTATTCGAACTGCCATCGATGAAGCGTGAGTCGGCGCAGGAGCTGAACACTCTGGTGGACGACTTCCAACGACACGTGAAGGCTTTAGCGAAACTTGGTGAACCAATTCAGCATTGGGACACCCCGCTCACGTTCATTCTCTGCAACAAGCTCGATTCCTACACGTTGCGTGCCTGGGAGCAGGAAACTCGACAGAAAGACGAAGTCAAGTATGATGAACTGATCGAGTTCCTCACGCAACAAGTCCGGATGCTGAAGTCCGTCTCTAGTGATCTGCAGTATCGTTCCCAAGGGCCCAGCATCAAGGTGGCCGGCCCAGCTCCGAAGAAATCCTCCACAGTCAAGTCCATCGTCAACAGTGCTACCAACGAACCCAAATCCAACGTTCCACAATGCCATGCTTGCCCACAAAAGCACCAGCTGTTCCAATGTCCGACGTTTGCCAATATGCCAGTCTTGCAACGTCGAGAGTTGGTTTCACAGCGAAGTTTATGTTGGAACTGCTTCCGCCCAAACCATCAAGCGAAGGTGTGTAAGTCGAAGTTTTCGTGCAGAACGTGCCACGCCAAGCACCATACGTTATTGCACGACCAAGTTGCACCAGCAAGATCCACGCCGAACCCTGCCGGCTCGTCGAACACGTCTATGCAGCAACCAATTCCATCCACGTCAGCGAACGTTGGGACCGCTGGATCGTCGAATCCACCCGAAGTGAATCTATCCGTTCAATCAAGTAGAAGCACGGTCCTATTGGAAACGGTTGTTCTCTCCATAGTCGACAAGCACGGCAAAGAAATCACCGCCCGAGCACTTCTTGATTCCGCTGCGATGTCAAACTTCATCACCAAGAAGCTGGCAAATGCTCTTGCCACCCGTCAAGCCGTCGTAGATATTGCAGTTGCTGGAATCGGAGAATCAATGAAGCAGATCAAGCGGCAGATCTCCGCAACGATCAAATCCCAATCTAAACCCTTTTCCACCACTCTCGAATTCCTAATCATGAAGAAGCCTACTGCCAATCTACCCACTATCGCTATTAATACTGCATCATGGAACATACCAAAGCTTCCACTAGCAGATCCGAACTTTAATGTTCCGGGCATGATCGACATTATCATCGGCGGTGAATGTTACCATGAAATCCACACAGGTAACCGTCTGTCACTCGGTGACGGTCTACCTTTCTTGGTTGACACCCTTTTCGGATGGACAGTCTCTGGAAAAACTGCCATTAACTCCTCCATTGCACCACCGGTGTGCTACCTGTCGACAGTCGATCGATCTCTAGAAACAGCGCTTCAGAGATTCTGGGAACTCGAAGCCGTCGATCATGGCCCTACGTATTCCACTGAGGAAAAACGATGCGAAGAAATTTATGCCAATACTACCACCCGAACTCACTCCGGAAGGTACGTCGTACGCCTTCCTCGGTCCGAAGATCCGCAAGTCACCCTCGGCGACTCTCGAACAATTGCCACTCGCCGCTTCTACAGCCTCGAGAGACGCCTTGAGAAAGATTCCGCCTTAAAGCAAACCTACCACGAGTTCATCGACGAATACCTTCACCTCGGTCACATGCGCAAACTCGATGTTGTTGACGACGATGTGCCCCACTGTTACCTGCCCCACCATCCAGTGTTTAAGGAGAGCAGCACCACCACCAAGGTACGCGTAGTGTTCGACGCGTCCTGCAAGACATCTTCCGCTGTGTCTCTGAACGATACACTCCTCGTTCGGTCCAGTTGTGCAACAGCCTTTAGTCAATACCATCATTCGCTTCCGTTTCCACGTAGTCGCATTTGTGGCAGATGTGGAGAAAATGTATCGACAAGTCCTCCATCATTCCGTCGATCAGCATTTTCTGCGTATCCTGTTTCGTCGAAATCCATCCGAGCCGCTCGCTACCTACGAACTTCTCACCGTCACATACGGTACCGCAGCTGCTCCATACCTGGCCACTCGAACCCTGCTGCAGTTGGCCCAGGATGAAGGAGATAAGTATCCAGATGCCGTTCAAGCCGTCGTTGAAGACTTCTACGTCGATGATTTGCTCTCCGGAGCAGACAATGTGGAAGCTGCCATCAAGAAACGTTGCCAAATCACCAATATGCTTGCATCCGCTGGATTCCCGTTGAGAAAGTGGGCCTCCAACGAACCAGATGCACTGGCCGAAGTACCAACCGAGGATCTGGCAATTAAACCACTCCATGATCTGCAAGACGATCAATCCGTCTCAACATTGGGACTTGTTTGGGACACAAGGACGGACATGCTACGTTTCAACGTCGAAATGCCACTTCCAGCACCGATCCTAACCAAACGCAAGATTATTTCGTACATCGCCAGAATATTCGATCCGTTGGGCCTCGTCGGCCCTGTGATAGCTACCGCCAAGATGTTTATGCAGCGGCTATGGAAGCTGAAGACCGAGGGCAATCATCCCTACGAGTGGGACAGACCACTTCCACCCAAATTGCAGGAAGAATGGAAGAAATACCACGCCACGTTGGATATTCTCTCCGAACTTCGGATTCCTCGATTCGTTTCCTTTGCCGGTACACCCAATATTCAGCTACACTTCTTTTCCGATGCGTCAGAGTTGGCCTACGGTGCCTGTTGCTACGTTCGTTCCGAAGGCGATGATCGTATAACAGTGAGACTGCTCACGTCCAAGTCGAAAGTCGCACCTCTCGCCACCAAGCATTCCATCGCTCGCCTAGAACTCAGCGCAGCCGTCCTGTCTACCAGACTGTTCCAGAAGGTTGAACAATCATTACGCACAGCAGCTGATGTCTTCTTCTGGACAGATTCAACCACCGTTATGCAATGGCTCAATTCCGCCCCGAATCGTTGGAAAACTTTCGTGGCAAATCGAGTATCAACGATCCAATCAAACACAGAAGGACATTCCTGGAAACATGTTCCCGGAATAGACAATCCTGCCGATGAACTATCCCGAGGCCTGATGCCAACCGAACTGCCAAACCAATCTCGATGGTGGAACGGTCCGGCATGGCTCTCACAATCTCCCAGTCATTGGCCCGATGCAAGCATCCCACAAGAAGAGTCTTCGTTAGTCGCTGAAGAAGCACGCAAGGTTACGCTGGTATCGTTGGAGAGTGAAGGAGTCCAGTTTGCCGATCATCTGTTTTCACGCTTCTCCACGTACACCAAACTTCGTCGTGTGGTTGCGTACTGCATCAAGTACATCCGTTCCCTCCAAGCCGTAGTACAGCAGTCTACCGAAGACAGATCGCTTATTCTAACCACGGTAGATCTGATGAAGTCCGACCAAGCCCTAGCTCGTTTAGCACAACAACAAACCTTTTCGGAAGAACTATCCGAGCTACATGCCACCGGTGTCGTGAAAGGCGCACCGCTAAAATGGTTGAAGCCGCGTCTAAGCGATGACGGCATCCTTCGCGTTGGAGGCCGGCTTGACAACGCTAATGCATCAGAAGCAAGCAAACATCCCATAATCTTGTCAGCCCAACATCAATTTTCCCGCTTGCTTGCCGATCACTATCATAAAACTCTCCTCCATGCGGGTCCCCAACTGATGTTATCCACGTTGCGGCAAAGGTATTGGATCCTTGGAGGGAGAGATCTGACTCGTTCGACCTACCATCGTTGCGTCAAGTGCTTCCGCATAAAGCCGAACCTCATCCAGCAAAGCACTGCAGATTTGCCGATATCACGTGTCACACCGGCGCTCCCGTTTTCCATTTCTGGAGTGGATTACTGTGGCCCAGTGTACCTCAAGTCTCCCGTTCGAAACCGATCGCCGACCAAGGCTTACATAGCCATTTTTGTGTGCTTCTCCACAAGAGCAGTGCATATTGAACTGGTTTCCGACCTGTCCACGCCAGCATTTTTATCCGCTCTACGTCGCTTCATCGCTCGCCGCGGCCGTATCCAGGAGCTCCACTCCGATAACGGAACCGCATTCAAGGGTGCAGCAAATTCGTTGCACCGTCTTTATGAAATGCTGAAGATCAACAACAGCGATCGTGAGGCAATCATCCGTTGGTGTGCAGACCAGGAAATCCAGTGGAAGTTTATTCCGCCACGTGCCCCACATTTCGGAGGATTATGGGAGGCGGCGGTGAAATCGTGCAAGCATCATCTTCTCCGAGAAGTCGGTCAGACGTCCCTCAGCTGGGAAGACATGACAACCCTGCTGGCACAAATCGAAATGTGTCTGAATTCCCGTCCACTAACTCCGATCCCAACAGAATCCACCGACCTCGAAGCGCTCACACCTGGGCACTTTCTCGTTGGCTCGAACCTACAAGCAGTTCCGGAAGCTGATGTTACCAATATTCCTGACAACCGTCTGGATAACTGGCAGCGTACAACGAAACAGCTTCAGCGTATCTGGACCAGGTGGTATCCGGAATACCTCGCCCAGCTTCAAGCACGTGCCAACAAAGGATGCAAGTCTCCGGTAAACATTCATTTGGGACGGATTGTGGTCATCAAGGAGGAAAACCTTTCGCCCGCGCAGTGGCCTTTAGGCCGCATTACAAAGCTTCACCCAGGCAAGGATGGAATCGTCCGTGTAGTCAGTCTGAAGACAGCTACCGCGGAGAACGTCGTACGCCCAGTGGCCAAGGTGGCCCTCCTGCCAATTCAAACCGAAGAAGATCAGCAATCAACCAAACCGTGAGCAGATTCTTCAAAGATCGGTAGAGCAGTCCGAAACTGTCTCAACGCATGTTTGAATAGCTAACAGGTGATTAGCGTTCCAACCATTTTACCAGTCCCTGTTCGTTCTACCGGGTCTCTTTTTTTACAGAACCTTTCTGCTCTCGTCATCTCATCAACTTGCCGCTCTCGTTCGCATCCCGTTCGCCATCTGCTGAATGAGCCCATTCAGGCAACATCCAACTGATTAATGAGATCCGACAGCGCGACGAAGCTCAACGTGTTCGCCATCCGAAGTCAGCCGATTTCGAAGAGAGTAGTGAGAGAGGAAGCATGCTGAGAGAGTTGAAACAGTGTGGCCGTTTCAAGGTGGCCGGAATGATCAGTACGCTGATCAATTGTATGCAATTGTACATATGTGTAAATAATTGTAAATAGTCTTAGATTTAAGTAACCCTGAATTCCACCACAAACTGAAATCAAATCCATTGAATTAGTTTACAAACTGTCACCACAAACATCATAACCACTGTAATAGGAGCAATTTGTAAATCCCATACCCAATCCGCAAAGAAGAATGAAACCCCACACCCAATCCAATAAAGAACAGTGCAAAATATACAGTCGAATCGTTCGGTAGCAAGCCCGCGTTGTTCTTCGATCGTCGATCGCTCCCAATAAAGAAGACAAGTAGTGCAGTGAAATAGAACCAATCTCAATTTTCTATCTATGTCCGAAGTTATATCTGCGGCTGTGGCCAACGGTGGCAATTAATCAATCCCATTCTCGAGAAGAGATCGCGCACTAATTATTCGCGGCAATCAGTGAAACTTAGTGCAAACTGTGGATCCGATTTCGGTGGATAACTGCCATTTTAACTACGCGGTGAAGTGCTGTAGTAGTGAAGTTCACGTTCCCGTGATTTGGTGCGCCGCTATTGAGTATAGCGGGTAGAAAAACCTTCGGTGGCCGGCAACTAGAGCTCCACGCTCGAACAGTCGATTTGCATCAATATCTGAGGAATCAAAACAAGAACTGTACAGAAATCGATGCTTCATTACCTGTCAATGGAAATGGAGTAATGCGACATGCACTATACACTAAGGATACGGGTAATGCCACAATAGATCTAAATACTGGTCGCAGTGGCGCATTCGAACAGAGAAAAAAACTGTATGTGTATTTTCATGATCTTCCCTAAGAATTTCATCAGAAATTATTTCAGGTATGTTAAGATATTACTTCGGAAATTTTTAAAAGTGTACATTTAGCTATTATTTCCCAAGGAATTTCTCCACGAATATTCCTAGGGAATTTCTCTACAAATTTTGCTTAGGATGCCTCACAAATTCAGTCTGAATTTTCCCCAGGAGTAAAGAAATGGAACTATCCAAAGATTATTTCGAAAATCATAAAATTCCTTGAGAAATTTTCCACGAAAGTGATACTTCCTCCAAGATGTTTGTTGTATCTACCTATCTTAAGAAAGCTTTTTACACTACTTTACTATTCTGGTACATCTTACTAGTTCGTACCTACTGGATTTCTATGCTATATATATACTGGCTGCCGTAGGTGCAGAAGTGAGAGACTTCCCGGACTGTGGACTGATTAACATATTATTTTATTCTTTATTTGCAGGATATAAAAGTGGCGACGAGGATCATGGAAACGTGCGTTGACGATTATTGTTTTTCTTTGAGGTGGCGAGTTAGCCAATTTTATTTATCTGAGTATGTTGAAATTGCCAATTTTATTTGTTTGTGGAAAGTATGGTGAAATTGCCAATTTGAGTTGAACTAAATGGTTCTTTAGAGCTGACGAAATTGTCGTATTGTGAACATAGTTGTTCTTTTAAGAAGCGATTGCTGTATCATGAGTTGAATGAAATTGTTCTTTAGTGTTGATGAAGTTGTCAAATGTAATGTTGAGAGTAATATCCAAAGATTTGAATGCTTTATTGTAGCCATGAAATGAACAAAAAGGCACTTTTTGAAGATAAAATGATGGAATTTTCTGGATAAATTTCCGGTTGTTCATTGTATGAGTTGTTTTAACGCGTAACTACCTTTTTGAAGAGTTATTAGAAAGTTTCTAAAGGGGAAAGGACTGTTGTATCTACCTATCTTAAGAAAGCTTTTTACACTACATTACTATTCTGGTACATCTTACTAGTTCGTACCTACTGGATTTCTATGCTATATATACTGGCTGCCGTAGGTGCAGAAGTGAGAGACTTCCCGGACTGTGGACTGATTACCATATTATTTTATTCTTTATTTGCAGGATATAAAATGTTATTCAATGATTAATCCATAGACTCTCTGGGATATCCTCTAGGATTCCTGGTCAGAAAATCTTCTTAAATTTAATCAACAATTCTCCAGAAATGCCAACAGGAATTTCTAGGGATTTCCTATTGAATTGTCTTTCAGGATCTATATAAGATTTTAACTAGATATTTATATGAAGGAAGGTAGCAATTGCTTCAGAGATTCCTTCTAAGATTTCTACAGGAATTGCTCCACTGATTCTATGAGATTTTCTAAAGAAAGTCTTGAAAGTTTTTATTTGAAGAACTCGTTCTGGAATGTCTCCAAGGAAATGCCAAGTTTTTTTTCTCCTGCAAAATAAATCCGTGAGGTATTTCTGAAGAAAATCTTAAAGTAACCTCTGATGAAACCTGTGTAAATTCTAAAGTCACTTTTAGTGAACAAGAACCTCTAAAAAAACTCCTAGACTTACGAGGAAGTTTTAAAAGACTACATAGATAATTTTCTGAAATAATCGAATCGAATCAAATGTCGCAGAATTTTCTAAAGGAATTTCTCGAAAAAGTTGAACAGAATCGCGAAAGAAATTGTATAGAAATGATTGGAAGAATTATTGGGAAAGTTGCTGTAGTAATGACTGGTGTAGTGAGACTTGAGTAGACTTTTGAAGATTGTATGGAAATGTTTTGGGAAATATTTTAAAAAAATATTCGAAAAACAACTGCATGTGCGATGATTTTTCAAGAATTAACTAAGAACTTGTTCCAGAGAATTTCTACGGCAATTCTGCATCAGCCAGTAATTTCTTGACACTCTGGGAGTTCTATAGAAATTGTTCGTCAATCGTCAAGAGGTTCAGCATGCTTCGATAGATTGTATCAAGGGTGATTTCAGATTAATTCATAACTTCTTCCAAAGATTCTTGAAGAATATTATGATAATTCTCTTTGGATGTTCCTAAAACTTCTCATGAATTACTTACAGAAAACAATAAGGAAAATTGTCCCAGGACATATACTGTCGTTTATATTTTTAAGAAACCATCCATTGATTCATTCAGAAATGCCATAGAGGATTGCTACATAAGCTTATTCATACGATTAAAGGAGTTTCTTGTTACAAGCTTTACAATTAGTTTCCTAAGATTTTCACTATAGATATTCTAAATCGTTCTTCATACGAGCCAGAATGTTTTGGGGATCATGCGCACACCATGTCACGCTTCACTAGGCATGAGCAGTGTTGTTCAGACTCTGTTGCGTCGTGCAACGGGGGTTTGCTCTGTTGAGCTTGAACGGAACGATCTGTTGATCGTCCGCTAACCTGTTGCTTGGTGCAACAGGGCACAAGGACCGATAGCTCGACTGAAATGGACTACTGATGACTCAAGCCTTCACGGAAGGCTGGTTTTTGGCTTCCACTGATGGAGGAGGAAAAGGCGATTTGATTCACTTGAACTACTGTATTCTTAACTTGCTTATGTTACACAGGTTGAAAGGAAACTAATGTTAACTCAAACGAAACTGATTGAAACTGAATCGAAACTGATGATGTTCTTGCGCATGAAAGCTGCTTATATAGGTTGCAGGTAAACAAAGTCTTGCATGCGCAACGGTGTGGGGAATGATGGGAATTTCCACTGCCTGGAAGATGCTGCAGTGGGTTCGATGATGATGATGATGATGATGAAGGTTGTGCTAGTGGTGGTGCAATCTGTTTGGTTGATGCGTTCACGCTATACATAGCTGGCTAGATGGATGGCAATTAAATGAACAGAAAAGGGACGCAAATTGTCCTTTGGGGTATTTTTCGCTCCCTCCCAGACAACCAGAAGTCGCATAACAATTTACGAACAAAGTCGTTTACTCATACAAATTGCATCACAACCGCACTAAATGGTGGATGAAATCGTTTCTTCGATGAGTTTTCTCGCATAAAATGCAATTTTATGAGTTCATATGTACATTTCGTTTCGTCCCGTATACTCGTACAAAGTAAATCGGATCAATCCGTAGCAGCTGTCAAATAAATTTTGTTATCATAAATAAAGTCGCATAAGAGTACAGATTAGTTCACAATAAAATCTGCACACTCGCATAGCATGCTATTTTTCATCATATAAAATATGCACGTATATCGCCTCCACTTTTGTACGTATAAGGCCTTTTCACGACATCTTATACGTGAAACTTTGCACACATAAGCATCGCATAATGCAAAAGGTGATTTCATTATACGTACATTCTGGTTGTCTGGGCTATTTTGATGCTGCAAAACGGGTAGCACAATGCAAGGATGTTGATGATGGAATATTCCGCTGCTGCCTGCTACCAGCGTTTCTCGAACTGAATTTTGTGACGTCGGGACGGAACATTCTCCCCCCGGTTGAGACCTCATATCAACAATTTCTTGCAGCGAAAGGTTGATGTTGTCCTCGATGGGAAGGATGGAATCTTGTTGATTGAATGATGAAGTGTAGAACTGCTGGCATAAACATCGCTGGTTGATTCTTGGACGAATTTCTGCTGATGACTTGATGGTGGCGGAATGCTTGGAGGATTGACTCGCATCTGATGGCTGGTGTTGCTTGAAGACTATGTTACTGACGTACTCGTTGAGTGGTACTTCCTGCTCACGATCCTCGGTTACTATGCTCTGGATGATCTCTCGGTTGCTTGGGTGGATGCATACGGAATACGCACTCCGGGATGGCTTCGCTGACTCGACATTGCATGGTGGATTCATCTGGTGGTTTCTCCTGCCTTGAGTTGATATGAGGGTGCTTGAACCACTAGTCGGTTTGACCGGTGGCATCATCTCGATCGAACTCTGGTACGGCGCTTCTCCCAACACCGGACATGATCCGGTGGGTATCAGGATTGTCTCCCTCACCGGACGGATTCCGGCTGTCGTCAGGATTGACATCAAGATCGGTGGAATTGTGGTTGAATGCTGGAACCACCTGGATACCGGATGGCTTCCGGTTGGCTCTGGGAACGACTTCTTTGCTGGACAGATCTCGTTCATCTTTGGAATTGGCTTGATTATCGGAGGGATGCCTGCTGACATCAGATTCGGCTTTAGACTCGCAGGAGTTTGCTTGTGTACCGGAGGAATACCGGTCAGCAACAGGAACGCCTTGAACACTGGAAATATTTCGGTTGGTGACCGAAGCAGCTTGGGAACCGGAGGAGGGATACCGGTCGAATCTGGAGGCTTCTCTGGAATCGGATGGGTTCCAACAATACACGGATGGATCGGATGGTTTCTGGACGCACACAGGAACTGCTTGGGCACCAGATGGAATTCGCTTGCTGCTGGAAATCGCTGAATCACTAGCTGGTGTCTGGTCTCACAGGACGATTGCTTCAGTACCGGACGTAACTCGGTCACAAAGCTGGGATGCTTCGACACTGGTTGGAATCTTGCTACACGCTGAAAAGGCTGCACTACCGAATTGGATTCGGTCAGGCTGGAGGAAAACTTCAGTGCCGGAATGGATCCGGCCACACATGGGAATCGCTGCGGCGTTCCACGAGATCCGATCAAACGGGATGATTGCTTCGACGCTAGACGGAATCTGGTTCTGCATGGGAATCGCTTCGCGACCAGACACAATCCGATCGCACTTGGGAACTCTTTGTTGATTGAGCGGAATCCAGTCACACAAGGGATCCGCTGGAGCACCGGACAGGAACCGGTTGCGCAATGGAACGAACTTACTGCTGGATACTGGATTAGCTTGGGCACTGGAAGTACTTCTGTTGGCATCGGTGCCAACCTGGGCGTTGGATGGAAACCGGGTGGCACGCTGAATGTCTTCGGCAACGCACCAAATCCGGTAGCTCTCTCGAATGTTGTCGGCCTCGGATGGATTCCAACCTGGTTGATTGGAATTGGAAACCTGTTCGTCGCTTGATGAATTGCTGCAGGATCATCATCGTATGATTGATTGCTTTCACATGATGGGATGTTGCGCTCGCTGTCGACAAACTTGGTTGTCTCATTGCCGACGTTGAAATCCGCTGCTAGTGTCGGATTTGCTGGATTAGCTTGATGCTCACTCTGCTTGCTTGGAGGGTTGGATTTGTGTTGGTAGGCAACTGTTGTCACCTCTACACATCTCCTTGGCACTTTTCCACGGTGGGTGGAATCTTCATGGGTTGGTAGCTTTGGTAGCTCACATTGGGTTAGCACCTCTCCTTGTTGGATTGGCACACCTGCTCGTTGGGTTGATACTTTCTCTCGTTGTGTTGCTTCTTCTTCTCGGTGGCACTTCTGAACTATTGGAGCAACAGAAGGCGGGACACTCGGCGTTGGTGCCGACTTGCTCTTGATGACCTCGGCGAGATCACCCTCGGAATGCACCAGGGCTGCTCCACACACAGGATTCAACTTCATGGCTGAAGTTTCAGCGCTTGGTGGCTGCACGGAATGGATTGGGTTGATGGCAAAATGGCTCACCTTCAACTCGTTGGCTTGATCTGGAAACAGTTGCTCTGGGGACAGTTCTCTCGGTGGCGACGTGTTTGGCTTCTCCATCACGTCTGGAATCGGAACGGACTGTTCCGGCGGTGGACTCGGTGATCGGCTTCGAATCAGTGGGGTGCGCCAACGTGGCGCAGTGGTCGCAGCGAAGTAGTTGGATGATGGTGAATGATACATCTGATACCTGTCACTGGTGCTCGGGAATGAATGCAACAAGGTTTCCACCAGTAAGCAGGCATCATCGTGGAGGTCATCGAAGCGCTCATAATCCTTGTCCACATCCGAGTACCTGTCGACTGGGACTGCGGACAAGATCTCACCGTTCACTCGTTGGTATTGCTTGTAGAGGAACTGGAGTTCTCTTTGATACATCTTCACATGTGCCAAACTGGGTTGATCGTTACTGTCTCTCACTAACTGCTGCTGAATCTTCTTCACTTTGGCCTCGACGAGGCTACGTTCAGCGAACAGCCTTTTCACGTTGGCCATTTCGGGACACACTTCACACGCACGCTTCTTGTCTTGATTTGGACTCTTTCACTACTTCACTATCACTTTGCTTGCTTGGCAATTTCGTTTCCTCTCCGCCAATGGAAACCTAGAATATGTTCTCTATGCTCTTGTGTCGAGCTACCGGGCAAGAACAACAGCAATCCTCTTGGTAGGAAAGCTGATTGCTATCGGCGATAGCAATTGGAATGGAATTGTCCCAATCTGTTGATTGGCGACACACTATGCTGCTGTTGCAGCCTTCAAGGAACTGGCTCCTTGATCCGGCTCGATTGGACCATATGTTGCGTCGTGCAACGGGGGTTTGCTCTGTTGAGCTTGAACGGAACGATCTGTTGATCGTCCGCTAACCTGTTGCTTGGTGCAACAGGGCGCAAGGACCGATAGCTCGACTGAAATGGACTACTGATGACTCAAGCCTTCACGGAAGGCTGGTTTTTGGCTTCCACTGATGGAGGAGGAAAAGGCGATTTGATTCACTTGAACTACTGTATTCTTAACTTGCTTATGTTACACAGGTTGAAAGGAAACTAATGTTAACTCAAACGAAACTGATTGAAACTGAATCGAAACTGATGATGTTCTTGCGCATGCAAGCTGCTTATATAGGTTGCAGGTAAACAAAGTCTTGCATGCGCAACGGTGTGGGGAATGATGGGAATTTCCACTGCCTGGAAGATGCTGCAGTGGGTTCGATGATGATGATGATGATGCTGAAGGTTGTGCTAGTGGTGGTGCAATCTGTTTGGTTGATGCGTTCACGCTATACATAGCTGGCTAGATGGATGGCAATTAAATGAACAGAAAAGGGACGCAAATTGTCCTTTGGGGTATTTTTCGCTCCCTATTTTGATGCTGCAAAACGGGTAGCACAATGCAAGGATGTTGATGATGGAATATTCCGCTGCTGCCTGCTACCAGCGTTTCTCGAACTGCTTCTTTGTGACGTCGGGACGGAACAGACTCATTTCCCCGAAAATAACATTTTCCGAACTACGAAGCCACGAATTACTACAACCATGCTCTATCCTCATAAGATAGAAAAGCAGATGGTTAAGCTTGAGTACTGCACACAAAATCGATCAATTTGATCCCAGAGAGCCACAATTCAAGTTTCGATGAAATGAAATGAGTGAGTGAGTGAGTGTGAATCATTTCACCGAAACTTGAATTGCGGCCCACCGAGATCGAAACTGTCGGATCCCATGTGCAACACTCAAGCCCAACCACCTCCCCCTCCATCTCAGGAATACAACGCACAGTTATAACAGTTCATGGCTTCACAATTCGAATTTCGGGGAAATGAGTCTGGTCAACACTGGGCATGGGGCACCATGAAAAATCTTATCATGTCTTCCATTCTTCATAGGAATAAGTACGACGTTGATCGAGTTTGTATGTGTATTGAACAGATGATAAATAGTTTGATTTATTTTTCAAGTTTCCTGCTAATCTTGTTTTGATTTTGTTTTTGTCGAATCGTTTTTGTGGTGCGTACTCTTCCTGTCCTACCCACTTCTCGCACCACTGCATGTGCCCATATTGGCTTAAGCAATAATATGTACATTTTTTTACTTTGTAGAATAGATAAGAATCTTTCAATTGAATCAAAAAGGGACGATCTAACTTATAGTTGTATAATAAAACAGAACAAGTTTCATGGAAATACGGAAACTATGCTATGGTAAATCAATAAAATTCATGCTAATATTTATAATTGTGTATCATCATAAGAAGGTTTCGTAGAGGAGTATTTGGAAAAAAAAACCATACAGAAGTTTACTGAAGGAATTACAGTCATATCGAGTTGACTGTAATTCCTTCATTACGTACATCAATATTGAATTATAGGTACGTGTTAGGTGGTCGAATTTTACATTTTAGAAACCCGTACTCGACTTATTTTATATTTTCGAAACCGGACCTGACCCGAACCCGAAATAATAACTTCATACCAAACCCAGATGCGACCCGAATCCGAAAAATGGTGGTTGTTCAAACCCAAACCCAACACGAAACCCGAAAACTTTTTGTTAAAAAAAACGAATATAACCTGAGCTTAAAAAAATGGTAAATTCGTCGTTTCTGATGAATAAAGAAGTGTCCAAGTTTTTAAGTACTCTGTTCACAGTGATCACCAATCCAGACACAAAGCCAGCTTTTTTCAAACCCGTACCCGTTAGTTTCGAAGCCTTCTAAACCCAACCCGGACCCGAAAAAAATCAAATTTTCGAACCCGAACCTAACAAATTCGGCTTATTTAGTTATCTATCTATATAAATAAAAATGGAATGGTGTTTGTATGTCACGAAATGGCTTACAAACGGGTCAACGGATTTGAATGATTCTTTCTCAGTTTTGGTCGTCAAGGGTTCCGACGTGTTTGTGTGTATGGAAGTCCCAGGATTTTCATCGGGAAAGTCAGAAAAACGAACGTGATCGGAACTGTCATTTTGTATGGGACGATCCATAGCGTTTTTCAACAGCCTACTTGATGGCAAGACGAAGTTTGCCGGGACCACTAGTTTATAATAAAAGTCGGTTTTCATAGCTGCCTCCAGAGGCGCTTCATGAAAAGATTATGAGATGAACCAGTCTAGGGCTGAAAATCTCAATAATAAAGAATAAAAAAAAAGGAAAAGATTGAAGAGACAAAGTTTATTAGTCGAGAATTTGAAGATTTTTTTTGTGCTAGTGCAATTACGAAAATTGTAAGCATTGCTATTTGACAACTTCACCTTGTCAAACAATTTTAAACGTTTTCCCAAAAAAGATATCATTTAACAAGGTCAAATTAATGATGATGATGATGATGATGATTATTTAGCCACCATCAGCACAAGAATTACCTATGGCTGCAGAATCATACCGGGATGGTATGATCTACCTGATGGTTTGTTGTAGCAGGGCTAGTTAATATCTTTGAAGACCTTTGGAAGACGACACTAAGGCTGTTTTCTCATGACAAAAGGCTGGCGACCCCACGCACTTTCATCCAGTCAACAGTTCAATTAACTCCCTTAGGCTACCCCTTCCCAATACCCAATATATAGTAACATATCATACATAGTGTTATTAAAGTATCTTACCGTAAAATTATCATTTAACAAGGTCCAATTAATTTATAGTTATAATTTGAAATTTTATATTTATTGTATCCTTGATTGTACCCCGTTTTGCATAAAGTCGTTTGGCATAAGATCGTTTGGAATAATAGTCGTTTGGCATAAAGGCCGTTTGGTATAATGGTTGTTTGGCTTAATAGCAGTTTGGCATAATGATTGACTTAGAATGAATATCGGCATTTTCGAAGCTTTTACCGAGATAAACGCCACCGTGCCTATAGCAAAAAAATTTCATAGGTTCTAAATAAGCGTGGTGGTTGTTCAGAGCTATTCCAAGCCAAAAAATGTAGTGACATTGTTGAGCTTGTTGCGATATACATATTTGAAATTAGTAAATTGGCAAAGAAAATTCGCAGTTATTATCAAAGGGAACGCTCATTGAATATTTCGCTGCAGATCAAACAATGCCCCAGTTTGGACGTAACACTTGATGAAAATTAAATTGGTAAAAGAAAGGAAAACTTATTTGCAAAATATTAAAATCTCTTACATTTGCAGCATAATGCAAAAAAAAAGCCTATATACGAGAGCAAATTATTTTTCGCTTAAAATGTTATTGTTATTACATTTTTGAAAGAAAACATTTGTGGCAAGTTTTTGAACGATTCAATATAAATTTTAATTTTATAAGTGTACATTAAAAACACTGTCTATCATCGAAAGAAGGGATAATTTGTGATTGAAATAATATGTTTCCAGCATATTTCGAAAGGAGATCACGTGTTTACAAGATATTATTTCGGCATAATAAAACGAAAAGACATAAAAAAAAATTGCGCTCAGACTCATCGAAATCAAAGAAGGGTGCATATCAGATGACAAGCTCGTTCCCCACCCTGAAATGTATAAAGTTACGACAATTATGAATGCCAAAAACTTATCTGGGAAGTGGGTTATTCGGGGAACTGGCGACATTCGTGGAACCGACATTGGGGGAAAAGTAGCTCAACCCATCGATGTATTTGAAGTAATCGATTTCTTTTTTTGCTGGTAACTTGAGCAGATCAATATTATCGATTGCCACCTTTTTGTCAGTTGGAAACAAAAAAATATTTGAAAATATAGCTCCAAAGAACAGCTTATGTATACAGAAGGTGAAATTCATTAAAATTTCAAATCAACAATTTTTATACCTATAACAAGGGTTACATCATATTTAGAAAAAAAAACATAGAATGTTTGAAAGAAGGGTAAATTTGTACTAAATATATCAAAATCTTCAGTGCAAAAATTTATTCCAATAGCGGAACTTAAAAGAAGAATTAACATTTGAAAGAAGGGTAATTTCTAGATAAATAATAAAATACTATTGGCAATAACTTTCCTAATATGCTTTAATTTATTCAAGAGCATATGATTGTTGAATAAAGTGACATTTTATATCAATTAACTCCACAACAAGCCTGTTATCATCAGAAAGATTCAATAGAAACGTAAAAACGAATGTCATCTTAAGAAATTCTTGGTTTCAGACTTATTGCCAAACGACTTTATGCCAAACGGCTTTATGCCAAATGACTTTATGCCAAATGACCTACCACCGTATCCTTAGATTTTACTTAATGATACTTTATTTGCTTAATGAGATTTCTACACATTAAGAATACGTGAAATATATTCTGCCAAAAAAATTCAAAACAATATTTATTGAATATAGTTAGGTATTAAACAAAAATATATTTTTGTCAGAGTTATGGGAGGAATGATACTTTGCCCCTCTGGAAATGAATGAGGTGGCAAAAAGTGCTCCCCCCAATTTGGCGACTATGCATAGGGTTTATTTTAAATCAAAGGATTTTACACTCTAAGAAGATGCCTATAAGTTTTTCACTTGCATTAGACATAGTATTTAAAAAGAAATAATAAATTATTTTATCGGAGGGATGCCAAATCATCGTGGTTCGAAGTTGTGTACCTGTATTAAATTATATTTCAGCTATGATTCTAAAGGTTTATGGACAAAAGGTCGAAAGACAAGAGGACGAAAGGACAAAAGGTCGAAAACGATTTGCTTGGTGGGAAATTTATCCTTCTTGGAAAATAGATTTTCGACCTTTAGTCCCTCCATTTTTGATCTTCGACCTTTTGTCATAGATTCGATTCTAAATCAATGTTCAGAGTGACAAAAAACGTCAAAACAGATGCTCTTTGAGGTCTGTATATTATTTTTTTGGATTCGACTATTTTCATAGATTACTTGTTTTCAGATGTGCTGTGTCACAAATCTTCTATAGCTCTATATTCCTAGCTCGATGGTCCCTTAAATATCGGGTTATAGAGATTTATCACTATCTTCGAAATCCTTTAAGGAGCACATTGACGTTTTCTTGACTCCTGCTTATTCTGAAGCCCCTAACAAGATTTATGTAGAAATCTTTAAAATAATTCCCGAAAAATTTGCAAATTCTAAATCTTAGCAAATTCCAGATATTAGGAAAAAATACTGAAAGTGTTTAAGAGAGAATCTTTAAAAGAATTATGGTAGGTGGTCTTAGAGAATTCCATGAACAAAATATTGGGAAACTCCGCGTATGAATAGCATTATCAATTTGCAGCGTTTGGTGTGATAATGAAAATCAATATGAGTTGTAATGTCTAAATAGTCTATGCTGCCCACGTGTACGCTTATGAAGAGGAAAATTAGGCTGAGTACCAGGTAGATTACATGGGCATTAGACTGATGCAAATTTTGATGTTTTTGCTGCAAAATCAAAAAGTGGTCTTCAGCAAAGTTGTAGCTAGGAAGTTTTCACATGAGATGAGTGTGTTCACTTTTCTATAAAATATTATGACAAAGAGATAGAGGGCTGAACACAAAAGATTGGCGTTTTCCATAGAAATCTCCATATAAACTTCAAATGGCGTGTGCACAGTCAAATTTCTTCCGAATCACTTCAAACTTTGAGAGGGTGCTACATACCATAATTAAAATCGTTTAAGCATAGGGGAGCTAAAATTTCAAAATTTGCATCACTCTAATGGGCATGCAACTGCAAAATTGCAGAAAATTGTATTGGCCATCGTCACAGATAACCAAAGCTTAGAAGAACATTAATTACAACTTATATTTATTGAACGGAACCAACCTGATGAGCATAGATGCATTAGTTTAAGAGTTATCATTGTTGGAAATTTAAATTCGTCACAGCCCTCACTTCTCTTTTCAAGATTTAAAATGCTATCAAACATAATTTATGAACATTGATAGCTGATCAAGGATTGAAGCTTGAAAGATTTATTTGTACTGCACCAAGACCGTTTTTTAAAGAGATTTCTGAAAGCTTATGATGTCATGACGTTTGAAATAACTCATGTCTTAATCGTTATATTTGAGACGGATTAACATTGAACATGGATTAATGCTTCAAGCAAACAAGCCCAATGATGTCGACCATTTTGAAAATGAAACGATCGTTTTAACCAATACGGTATATTCAATTGCATTCTTATCATTTACACGGTCATTATCTTTAATTATCGTAGATACTCTAACGCATCACTTATCCATTTTTTCTCAGATTCCCGTGGCAGTCAATTGTTTATCAACAATTATGCGACCACCGATCTCTTCTCAGACTGGCAACGCTGAAACGCATGCTTATACGAGCGATTCGAGAGAGCGACCTATAATTCGGTGTCATACAAACGCACAGAAAACATACACGCGTAAGAATCATCATGTTCTCCCGCATAAACCCAACAAACCACACAAGCTTGTTTCCTCCAATCTAAAGAGGCAGCAGCAATGACTTTTCCTGAAGAGGGAGAGTTTTTCCTCCAAATACACACTCACACGCACACAAGGGCACTACACACGGCGAGCTCTGGGGAAATCCAGGACCATACGATTCCCTTCACAGCTCGTCACTGAACGCATTTTCGTGTCACTGCCGTAATGTAGGAAACAGCACAGGCAGCAGCACAAATGAGAATTCTTTGTGGCGTTTTGGATTTTGGCATCTTTAATTCTGTTTAGTGCTTTCATGCAACGTACACGTCAAATTGACGTGTTTCGTCAAATGACGAGGAAATTCTTGCCCCAGTTCCACCTAATAAATTTCCCATTTTCCTCCTGACTGGCAGCCATTTTCATTTCACACTACTACTGTGATTTTCAAATGTCAATATCAAAGGAAGACATTTTTCCGAGTAGCATTTTCCTCTTTTAAGCCAGATTCTCACAGCAGTTTGGATGATTTAAGATGTTTTATTGTAATTTTTCCAAACTTGTTTTTATCATCCTAGGGTAAATTGAAGGGATAAAACATGGGACCAACTCCAGAAGATTCACTTATGCAATTACTGGACCCTGCAAGCTAATTTGCTATACTATATGATGTGATATTGAGGAAGGTGACGATCATTTACCTATGAACTTTTCATCAACATCTATCGAGACATACGGATCGATGAGTTGATCGCTGAGTCTGCCGAATGTCATCGTATGTCGCGTCTGAAAATCCGTCGGTCGCAGGCCACAGGCTTCGCAGATTTTCAAACGTAGGGTACCCGTAAACATTTTCCCGTCCTTGTAATCCCAGTTTTCAGTGCTGAAGGTGAATCGGATGTTGTGCCTTATATCCTGGAGGCGCTCGGCTGAGGTTTAGGTGACGACGGAACACTTAATCAATACTCAACCACACACTGGATTCGCTTTTTTCTTCCTGCCTCGAACTTTTCTTCACGCAATTTCCATTCACGCCAGATAGGACTACTTGGGAAACTCTGCTTTTTTGCCTAACTTTTTGCAGGCTCACACTTCACTTCACCCGAGATAGCTATTCTTCCTTGGCTGTATCCCACGAAAATTTCCTCTTCACTGCAAGTGCCCCGAGAACTGCACTACCAATAACCACAAAAATGGATCACGCCCGCACAAAACAAAAACTCAAAAAACCTAATGCATATCACAAGAATTGGTAAAATTTTCTCCGCGTTGCCGTGTATATCCTTCTGCTTTTTCTACACAAGAACCAGAGGAGAAAAAAGTCGAATTTTTCACTTCTCATACATATTTCTGCACCATCAAACCTTTTTTCACTGACTGACGGACTTGACGGGCTCCGACGAAAACGCAAGTACCAGTTTAGCTCATCTCGAGAGCGAAAAGGTGATCGCATATACACTCTTTCGGCGCTCGGGAGAAACGAGAATCTTCGTCTCGCACATCTGAATATTACCTGTTAGGGTGATTCATTGGACCACATGCTTTATCTTTTGTTAGAGAGCAATGTTTAGCAACCCAAATTATCGATGTATGGCACCCTTGTTTTTCATCTCGTGATCCTTATTACATATTTTCTTTATTAATATCATTACAAACATTACATTCATTTCTTATATTTCAGTGTTCTGTGTTAGAAAACACTATCATCCTAATATGTTAACACTAAATTGGGCATTTTGTTAACTACATATTACATTTCATTTGCCGTAGCAGTTCAGAATTTTTACAAGTGAGTTGATTTCACCTGCTTATAAGAGCGAAAAGTAAACGCTGTTAATTAACTTAACCTAACTTAAACTAGATATATTATGCAATTATCGTGGCAAAAGAGCTTTTGGTTTATGTGGAAATATTATTAGTTGAGTGTTGGAAGCATTTGGAGAAATCTTTCATTTTTGCAAGTATGAAGAAAAAATATCCAAACTTTTTTGTAATCTACCACAGATGACATGCAGGCTTTGTTCTTTGGCTGAGAGGCCTGTGTCATCCGCAAACAAAGATTTTTCACATCCCTGAGGTAATTCAGGTAAAACAGATGTGAGAATATTGTAAAATATTGGCTCCAAAGTGCTGCCTTGAGGAACACCAACTCTTACAGGAAGTCTTTCAGACTTGGAGATCTGATAATCAACCTGACGTGTACGATTTGATAGATAACTTTGGATTATTCTTACAATGTATACTGTATAATTCGAGTTTCAGTAGAGTAGCCTTCAGATTTATTGGAACGAATGAAATTTGTTACACATAACAGTTTGTGAGTGGTCGAATGTCCATGTCGGAATCCGAACTGTTCATTGGCAAAAATTGAATTTTCGTTGAATTGGACCAAAATGACCTTCTTAAAAAGCATCTGCAGAATTTTTAATATATGTCCGGTTTTAAAATATGTGCAACCTTGGTATTTTTCATTTATCAGGAAAATATGCCAACTGAAAATATTTGTTGAATATATCAACCAAGAATGATTAGCTACTATCTGGAAGCTTCTTGGTGAGGATGTACAAAGTTCCATCCTCACCAAGGGTTTTCATAGTTTTGATTTTTTTTAATGATTGTTTTCACTTCTTCCTATCAGTCTCCCAGGAAGTTTCAAAAAACTTTCTCTTTATTGAAAATGCTTTCGAAGTCCTAAGCAATTTGATTTTCAATTGGACTAATGAGTCCTAAATCAAAATTATGCGCACTTTTTCTCAATTAGTTATGTAGTATTAATTTGTGTCCCTTTTTCAATGCCGGAATTGGCTCCTGAGTTTTTTTTTTTCAAAGTTTTACATAATTTCCAAAAAAGCTTATACAACTAAAATTGTTGTTCCTTAATTGAGAAAATCGTTTTTTATTTTATTTTTTGCAGATCCTGTCTAGATTTTTCATAGCAGGATCGCAAGTGCGTTGAAATTGCATTCTTCTGTCTTAACCCGTAGGCTACGGGGCTGACAACCAAAATTCAAATTGCTCGTATTTGAGCATACCTCCATATTTTTCAATGAAATTTTGAGGATTGCTTCACTAATAGTTGTAGTTTCATGAATAAGGGGAAAGTATAGATTCAGAGTATTGTGGACAAAGTTATTCCTGAACATCTCTGGGTCAGGTAGGGTAAAAATCACATAAACTTCCTTTTAAAACTCATTTATCGTTTGGAAACGAAATGTTTTCATACAAAAAGTGAATAGACCCGTTATTTTTAATAAGTTACGATGCTGCAGGATATTAAGAAAAAATAAAATTAACCTAGAATAATGCTAAGGCCTCCAAAACATTCTGAAGTTTTGACCATAATCTATACAGGTTCATAAATTATTTTAAGCGAGTGATGTTCACTTTTAGTGGTTTACAGCACTCATTTAGCCTTAACAGACGAGTTCACAAATTTTGACAAGATATTGGATATTGGAAGTCATCCAAATTAACCTGGAGTTCAGGTCATTTTGATCTATCAAATCTACTACAGTTTATACTCACCCAATTCCCGTGAAACCTTCTCGTTCCTATCCATAAAGCTTTATATGACTCGGAAAATGTATTGCTATGAATATTGAACATCTTAAGGTCTTCAGAACATACTGAAGTTGTGGGCATGTCTCCGTTAAAGTTTGTCAAAATTTGTGAACACGTCTGACACTTTTTTTTTTAACTCTATCTGAGATTTGCGATCAAGTATGGGTATATTGAAAACATTTTGTTTGAATAATAAGTGAAGCTGCATATAGAAATTGATGCCCACAACTTCAGTTGTTCTGTGGACCTTAAGATGTTCAATATTCATAGCAGTACATTTTCCTAGTCATATAAAGCTATATGGATAGGTACGAGAAGGTTTCACGGGAATTGGGTGAGTATAAACTGTAGTAGATTTGATAGATCAAAATTACCTGAACTCCAGGTTGATTTGGATGACTTCCAATATCCAATATCTTGTCAAAATTTGTGAACACGTCTGACACATTTTTTTAACTCTAACGGAGATTTGCGCTCAAGTATGGGTATATTGAAAACATTTTGTTTGAATAATAAGTGAAGCTGCATATAGAAATTGATGCCCACAACTTCAGTTGTTCTGAAGACCTTAAGATGTTCAATATTCATAGCAGTACATTTTCCGAGTCATATATAGCTTTATGGATAGGAACGAGAAGGTTTCACGGGAATTGGGTGAGTATAAACTGTAGTAGATTTGATAGATCAAAATGACCTGAACTCCAGGTTAATTTGGATGACCTCCAATATCCAATATCTTGTCAAAATGTGTGAACACGTCTGTTAAGGCTAAATGAGTGCTGTAAACCACTAAAAGTGAACATCACTCGCTTAAAATAATTTATGAACCTGTGTAGATTATGGTCAAAACTTCAGAATGTTTTGGAGGCCTTACCATTATTCTAGGTTATTTTTTTTTTCTTAATATCCTGCAGCATCGTAACTTATTAAAAATAACGGGTCTATTAACTTTTTGTATGAAAACATTTCGTTTCCAAACGATAAATGAGTTCTAAGAGGAAGTTTATGTGATTTTTACCCTACCTGACCCAGAGATGTTCTGGAATAACTTTGTCCACAATACTCTGAATCTATACTTTCCCCTTATTCATGAAACTACAACTATTAGTGAAGCAATCCTCAAAATTTCACTGAAAAATTTGGAGTTATGCTCAAATTCGAGCAATTTGAATTTTGGTTGTCAGCCCCGTAGCCTACGGGTTAAGAGTCATCGTCTAAAATCAAGATCATGGTATATAATCTCGGATCCGAATTTTACTTTTAGTACTGCAATGCCTCTTGTTTCAAGGATGGAATTAGTTAAAGTTTCAATGTGACTAGAGTCGGTTAAGACCAAATCAAACGTAGAAGGGTTTCTAGAAGGGAGAAACAAGTAGGGCTATCAATGTATTAAATCGAGCAATATCCTGAAGAGCGCTCATCAGATAAAATTCTACCGTCGGATCTATTATGAATGTATATTTACCATGCTGTGTTTCAACAGAAACACTCGAAAGTTTCGAAAACTTTGGTTTCAAATGACGAAAAAAGTTGATGTTTTATACGCCTATGAATAATGATAGCAACTCCCTCACATTGCCCATTAAGTTGACCATAACGATAAACTAAAAAGTTTGGATCTTTTACCATTTAAATTTAAAATATTTTTTTTTAGAAAAACATAAACCTATAACAACTTTAATAATAAATTGTACACCAACTTGGACTGCTTCATGCATTTTGGTGGTTTTGAACATTGCATAAATCATTTGATTCAATTGTTCAGTTAATAACTTAAAATCAAAGGGACACATTTTACTAGAAGTAGGTTCATTTCTGATGGTTTTTTGTTGGGATTATCCGTTGATGAAGAGACGGAATATGAGTTGCCTGCGGTGGCAGGGGTATTTCCATTTGATTTGAAACAATTAGAACGGTTACCCGTAGGAAGACAATTTCAAAAGAAAGAACTGAAACTGTCTGCTACAATATTGGTATATGATTTTACTTGGGTTAATCCATTCAAAATTTAAAAATTCGAAAGAATTTTTGACGGAAGAAAATTAGCTTGTGAATGAGCATGATTATAATTTACCTGGTGGGTATGATTATTAAGCAAGCGATCGTTGGCTGCAAAATGAGAGTTTTTGAAAATTCTACTTGGGGAATTCTGGCTACAAAAAAGTTGCCGTTCGTCTGCCTGGAACGAGCCTCAACGATCCGTTTACGCGGAGGGCAATCCCAAAAGTTAGACAATTTGTGCATACACAATTTTTGGTATCTTCATTCACAAGTCAGACGTCCATGCGGCAATGTTTTGTACCATGTCTCACTTTTGACACCGACAGCACTGAGTGAGGTTCTGAATATTTCCTTCAGGTTTTCCATAATTTTCCCCATGTCACACAGACATCGAACATAAGTCTTGGTTTTTCTGAAGTTTTAATATTATTTAGATTACTTCTTGAAAAAATCCTTTCCGACGAATGCCAAATTGGGTTCTCTTGTTCATGATGATTACTTGGACTGGAGAAAATCCAAGTATATAATTTATTCAATTTTTGATCTCTTCAGGTGACTTCAGGTCACTTGAGAGACCTTTCAAGACGACTTTGAATAAAAGTTCAGTTTTGTCGTCATCAGTAAAAACAATTGTGCTTCTTTTTTTCGGAATGTTTTAGAAGAAGTTCGCGATCTTTAAGGGTTTTCGGCAATACGCGACAGTCTCCTTCTAAGACAGTTTTTTTTTCCAAGAAGGTGTTCATGATGGATTATCACCGCTAGCTTTCAATAACGCATCCAACAAAAAATCGAAGGCACGGGTCCAAACAAGGATCGAAAAGGGAGCCTCGTTGGATAAACGTACGACTCGTGCTGAAAAAATCATCATTTTGCAACTTGTTGCATAAATAACTATTTTTGTAGCACTAAAAAGTACTTTTTTGCAATTCCGTTGTAAATCAATCAACTTTTCATTGAGAAGTTGATCAACATAACGGCCTACTTTTCCTACCGAAAGAAACAGTGCTGAAAAGTGCTACTTTTCAGCACTCTTTTCGGTGCTGAAAAGTAGCACTTTTCAGTATTGTTTTGGTAAGCGTCAACCTAATAACCCAGTCTCTTCATGCCATGCTTATTCTGCGCTGAGTGTGAGTCGAGATGAGTCGTTCTCATCTCGGGTGATGTTAATCAAATTGAAGCGAGTCGACAGCTCACCGACTCGTCTCGCCATGCCGCACAGAATAAGCACAATTGTATCTGATTCTTGGGGTCACCGGTCGTAAAATCGACGTGAGGTAAGAATAGTCTGTATCGTATAGCCAGGTGAAAATTCTCGATTCGAGTGAAGTGACTGTCCATTTGGTTTACACGGCGAGTCACTTCACTAGAGTCTAAGCCCGTTGTGCGATCTGATTCCTACACAGGTTGGCGATTTTGATGTGGGATCGGATCGTCCAGCTTTTGTAGTCAGCTACTGTCCTCGATGTCTTACCTGTTCATTCATTCAATGGATCAGTGCACGAGTTCACTATTTTGACGTTTGAGCGGTGCCGAATTTACTCATTCCCATGGTAACATAAATAACACGGCACCGCTAAAACGTCAAAGAATGAACGCGTGCATTGATCCATGGGAAGTATAGCTCTAAATTTGTGACATTCATGGGTACTACTGTAGCACAGCCTACGTGATTGAAAAATACTGAATTGAAACTACGCATGGCTGTATGCCCATGTGGGTTCTCTTGAAATGTTTGTTTTTGTTTAGAGTTTATCCAGTTCAATAGCATTTTTCGAAATAGCAAAAAATGTTGTATGCAACTCGTTGCAAAACTCGATTTTTTCAGCACTCGTTGTATTTATCCAACTCGGCGAGCCTCGTTGGATAAACGTACAACTCGTGCTGAAAAATCATCATTTTGCAACTTGTTGCATAAATAACTATTTTGTCGCACTGAAATGTACTGTTTTTGTAGCACTGAGAAGTACAACTTAATTGCTTTAGGGTTAAGGTAGGTCGAAATTTCATCAACCTTTTTAATAATTCTTCGAATTGCAAAGACTCATTTTTAGCATATCGATAGCCTGTCGGAACTGTTGAAACAGTGTAGGGTAATTCGCTAATTGTTGAACGCTATCCAAATGTTGAACGATCTGTAGAAACCATGTTAAAACAGGAAATTGAACCATTTTCAAACAGTTTCGATAAATTATACAGATTATTTTGTAAGTTAGCTGTACTATTGGACACAATAAATTTAATTAGCACATTAATTTCTTAAACGAAATATTTATTTAATTTTTTATCGGTAGGTGAAACGAAAATTTCAATTCTCTTAGAAAAAAAACTTAAGCTGGGGCTGCCATGAAATAAGCTGTGTGGTAAAACATACTACGTATATTGGGTTAAGCACCTATTCACGATATCAGTAAAAGTCCACTTTAATTATTTTCTAAACATCCGTACAATTTACTCGTACCTTTTATTGTGCTTTGCTTTGATAAATGGATTATTGGGAAAGTTGTGTATCGCATTTCGAAGGTCACCAAGCAGTGGTTCCAATATGTTTCTAAGCAAAAGGAAAGTTCTTCAAATGTACATTTACGCGACAAATTACACTGGGTTTTCTATCCAAATGCAGATTTGCACTTTACTGCATCATTGTCACAATTAATTATAATCGAACAAGCCTATTTCAAATGGCTGACATACTTTTACAAATGTTTTACAAGCAAGTTTTCGTGAAACAAATGAAACAACCAAACTAGCAACTCTGCTGAGAGCACATGTTTTTGATAAAACGTAAACAATTTTCGTTGGCGCGAAACCGATTCACTGCCTTTTCTTGCCCGCCAACGGCGAAAACAAAGGGTTTGACGTTTCCGCACTTATGAACCCGCCCGCACTTCTGAAGTGCGGGGTCCAATAAGGTGGGAACTGCGCAATAATTACAACATTTTCAATTGCATTTTCGATTCACGTACATTTTCCATTTGTTGAACACTAGCATAACATGACAGGCTTGGTTTCATCAACAGTATTGCCAGATTTTCTATTTTCGTAGCAAACACCTATATTGAAATGGAATATTGCATTACACAATATAGTATTGTTTATTGCTTTAATTGTCTGTTGAATAATTAGGGGCGGTCCATTAATTACGTAAGGGTTTATGGGGGGAGATTTCTTACGTGTTATACAAATTATTGTTAATTTTCATACGAAAAATCTTACCATGGGGGGAGGGGGGGTTGAAAAACCCCGAAAAATGTCTTACGTAATAAATGGACAGCCCCTTATTATTAAAAAAATCCTATAATGGTGTCTGTTGCAATGATGAAAAACGCGATTCAGCAAAGTATAATTAATTGCATCCCTGGCTATATCCTGAATCTTTTTCGAATTTCACTATCTTCACTATGGCATAAATGCCATCACCGTTTGTTTGTTTACATCATGATTGAAATTACGCAACAGCTTCCGATTTATCCGGAGTATAACCCCAATCGCGAGATTGATGCTGTAATGTCGATCAATGAAGCCGCTAAATGTACATGTACATCAGGAGAAGCCGCTAAAGTCTATGGAGTGCCGAAGGGGACGATTCACTTCCGTCTCAGCCCAGAGTGGTCAGGGAAAGTGCTTCACGGAGCTTACCCTGTCCTCACAACCGACGAGGATCGCGAACTTGCAAGTTTAATGAATGCGAGAGTAAAGCGGTCAACATTTAGCGACAATCGTTCAACATTAGGATAATATGGGTTATGTATGTGTTCAACAATTGGGAATAGAACTATCTTTTTAAATATATATTTTTAAATTTCAAAATGGACTTTACAGTGCCAAAAATGTAACAGGAATAATGTTAAACAATCGCCTACGGTGTTGAATGCTTTTTTTTTAGCAACCTTTCTATCAGAATTTCCATTACAATCAAATAACATAAAAACGTCTTTCTTAACCGTTCAACATTTGGCGATTTACCCTACTTCTTATGAAATATGCTCTAAATTTGAACAAAATGTTGAAGACCGAAAATTTCTCCGAAATGTTTTAAATTTAGTTCTAAATTCATGTTCGATAAATTGCATGAATTGATGTAGAAAACTTATCTTTGATGTTTTCTGAACTGTTTTTGAGTTCTCCTAGGGAGATAAATGATCTAGAAAATCAATCCGTGTTAACAGAAAAATAGTTAGTCAAACCTATTGGATACCATCGTCGGGGTGACAATGGGTCAAAAACGCATATGTTCATGTTGTTTGCTGGATAAATCTTGTAATTTGGCTGTTTCGCCATGAGAATATTTCATCTCATGGGAGATAGATTTGAAAATATCGAAAAAAAAACAATAAAAAAAATCGTTAATTTCCATTAGTTTATAAAAGTATGAAAAATTGATCCATTCTCACCCCATAGATGGGGTGACATTGGCTCAAAGAAACAAGAGTTGGTCCTCATTAGAAACAAAGCAAAAGAATTGTCCTCTGTTTATGTTTGATTCTACCTACTTACCAATGAAAATTAATACAATTGACATCAAAAATAAATTTCAACATAATGATAGTCCCTTTAAAAGATTGGTTTTGTATGACACTATAAAATGAGCAATTCGAAAGGCGCTATTTTCAAAATTAGTTTCAAGTCAATATTTCAAATAATTGCTGAGATATTTCCCAGCAAAAATTTCAAAATCTCCTACTGTAACAACTGGAGAAATCAGTTGAAAGATTAGAGAACAAATAACTGGTGGAATTTCTATAACAGTTTTGAAAAAAAAAAATAAGGTAATACCTGAGGAAATGATTGGAGGTAGCTGGAAGCTGGAGGAGCAAATTCTGGAAAAATTCTTCTAAACATTTTTTGAAAAATCTCTGGAAGAATGTTTGGGATATTTGGTATAAAAACCTTTAAAAGAATCTCAGAGAGATCCCTGTAGGAGACCCTGAAAAAAAAATCTAAAAAAATCACAACGATGATTCCTGAAGTTTTTCCTCGAGGAATCGGTGACGAAATTCTTGCAGAGCCTGTTGGACTCGTTAGTCTCTTAAGGTTTCTCTGGTGCGTGTGCAATTGTGCATCAGGATTCAATGCAAACAGAATTAGGAAAATAGATACTTTAGAGACCATTTTGGTTAAAATAGAGACTAAAGAGAACTCTCATTAAATATAATACTTCTTATAGAGTTACATTAATACATGGACAAGGTCTCTAAAAAGAAACCTGCTATCAACCCTGTCTTTAAGATCATTCGTTGGAATAATTTGTATTATCATTCATATTAAAGTATATGAAAATCAGTGGCGACTCGTAACCTCACTTTCTACCTGTTCTACGTATCTAAAAATGACTATTTTGACAAATTTAGATCATATACCCAAAAGTTTACGATTGAAATCGTGCTTTCTAAAAAAAACTCTACTCATTAGATGCAAATTTGTTGCTGAAATTCAAGAATTTCCATTCGTGGAACAGGTAGATTTGAGGTTAGGGAATCGCCACTGATGAAAATTTATTATATGTATATCCTTTTTGAACCAATTTTTATTAAAGAAATTTGACAAAAAATTATTGTCTTTACAACCAGTGAGGATGTTCTAATTTTCTAGATAAAAATTGTTAAACAGCAAAAAATCTGCTGTCTTGTGTAGTGGCTAATAGAAACAGTTTTCTGAAAAAAAAAAAAACAGAAGATTCTTGAGAATTGTTTTATCGTGCAGAAACTCCATCAAATATTCCACTGGAATTTCTATAACAACCTGTAAAAAAAAAACATTCTGAGAATCGTTTTAATCTGCTCAAAATATGTTTATGGAATATATAAATATATAGGAATTGCCTTGAAAATCGTCAAGAGATTCAGCATAACTTTGATCGATTATATCAAGTGTGATCTCACTTACAGAAATCGCTAGCACCATCACACTCGTGCTGCGTGTAACACGATGGGACTGGCCTTAGATTAATCCATTACTTTCTCCAAAGATTTTTCAAGACTTCTCTGATGATTTAGTATGTAAGATAGAGACAGTTCTAAAGAATTACTTACAGGAACCATCATGGAAATTTTTCACAAAACATTGAAATGGTTGGTCGTAGATATTTTTGCAAACGATTGCTCCATTTGTTTTGCTAGCGGTTGAAGAAGATTCTTGTAACAATTTTTACAGTTAGTTCCCCAGTTCACTATAGATAATCTCAATCGTTCTTAACATGTATGCTTGTATGTATATTGAACAGATGATAAGTAGTCAAGCTTTCTGTTGATCTCGTTTTTTGTTGAATCGTGGGTAGGATAATCCTTTGACTGTCTTACCCAGGTGTTTTTGTTCGTAGTACATGTCCTACCTGTCCTACCCACTTCCCACGCCACTGCATATGTGAAACTGTATCTGAAAGTTATCACCAAATTTCCCTAAATTATCAGAACTGCAAGTCTGACAGACTTCCTGTAAGTAGAAGATTTCTCCTTATACTTCCAAAGCTCAAATTTTAATATGCCCACATAAACCAAAACCTTGATTATTAAATTAAATCAAATTTAAAATTTAGGGTCAAATTTAACAAATATATAAAATGTCTGTATTCACATATTAACAAATAATCTAAATTTTGTCGCAAGAGCAAGCTTCTGAACTTCAAACATTTTTAAGCCGGTCATGTTGTATGCTGTACCAATATGGACTAGCTGTTGTAGTACCATGAACGAAGTATCAAGAAGGTGTAGCATGACATAAAACACATATGTGTAATAAATGTCATATTTTAAATTATACTACTAAAATTTTGTGAAAACAAGTGTAATTCTAAACCTAGATAGTCCGCGAAACAAACCAACATAAAAAATTTCTATAATTGAATCACCCTAACCACCACACAGAACGACAGAACACCTTCACTATCACTGTATATCAATGGATATGAACGTTTCGCGAAGACTTGCGATATCCCAACTTCATGCACTATAGAGATTCTGAACGCAAAACTGGTCTTGTGTTGGTGGTTCACAGGTTTATTCTCTGCGATGGAGAGAATTCGTTCATCTGGATAGGCTTCATTCAATGGTGTATTGACAACAGCAGGTGAAGAATATACGGTGTGTAAGTCTGGCTATATCCACAACACTTTCTCTCGCCTTTCTCCGCGAGGCGTTCAATGTTCGTGTGTTTCTGTCTGCTTCATGATGACTGAGGCAAAAGGTTTTGGCAAACCTCACTCACTTTCAACACTGTCGCCGATACTACATCACTGCAAATATTGTTCTCTCATATTCGCGACGACACAATACGATGCTCTTTACAATTCGATCGCGTAAAATGTGTACTGTTCACTTTGAGTACGTTTCGCAGAAAGTCCCACTTGCGCGACGAGGATTCTGTATGTGCGAGACGAGAACGCACTGATCTCACTGACTTGACTGCAGCTGCTGTGGCTGCCTACATATGTTATGTTCCATCCGATTCAACCAACCACTTTACTATAATCTTTTTGTGTGTGCGTTTAAAGGGCGATACATCGTCTATCCTTCACTGGCCAGTGTGCAAGCTCTAATGATGCGCTTACTCGCTCTAATATTGACCGTAGTTGTCAAACTAACTGAAATTTTAACGGGATGTCTAAAAATAGAAGCTTCTCCTTCTTTATCAACGTCTCAGTGGTGAAGTAATTCAATATGACAGTTGCAAATGTTATATGATTTGGATTTTTACTTCTTCATAACATTGTGGGTTAATGGACACTCAGAAGCCCGGCTCCAGCGTTAAAACCATTTAAATAACGCAAATCGTTTAAAAAATAAGCGAACCTCCATATGAGCGCCCCTTAACAAAAGTTTAATTCCGTTTTTTTGTGTGACACAACTTTATGTAATATCGTTTTAAAAATTCCGAAGGCCTAGGCCTTTTAATGAGATTTAAGTTCCATGCAGAGCCGTAGCCTGGCCTCATGGTGCCCTTGGCGAACGGACATTTGAGCGCCCCTTCCTTTGTCCCTAGGAGGTATGACTGATAGCTCGGAGGTTAATATTTTTTTAACACATTTCCTGTTTATATGGCTAGATATAAATCTGCAGAAGTTACTGGAATCTATAAAACTTTTTTTAGACATTTCTGTATAATGCATATTCTCAAACAAATGCTAGTAGACAATTGTTTAGATTCTTTTTAGATTGAAAAAAAAATCCATCAAAACAATTTTATTTTTTTGATCAAAAAATGTGAGAACAACTGTAGATAATTTTAATGAATACTTTAACAATTTCGTCAAGAAGCTTTTTCGAATAATGTCGTTTCGTTATGAAACATCTAACAATTTGAAGAATATGTGCCAATGCACTGCCCATAACTGCATATTTGTAACATTCGACCAAAGTAGGCATTGAGTAAATGGAATACTAAGTGTGCATTTTATGGCAGTATGGGAGGAAACTAAAATTTCTTAAAATTACCAGGAACTCAAAAGTGCTTTTTTCAGGCTGATATTTTGTACAACTCATATCGCATACTAGGTGAATAGTCAGAAAATAATTCTGATAGAAATTTCATTGATATTATATTACGAGGCGCATTTATAATCTCAATGTGACTGTTATGCGGTTATAATTACCAATGGATCTGTCACATTTGGGTATTTTTTTCGAATTTTCTAGAACAATCTCACAGATTTCAGTAAATTGATCGGAAGTATGTATCATTTGATGACTTTCTTTCTTTGAATGGTATTGAGAGGTTGATGCTTATTTTTTAGTTGAAAAAAAATATAGGTGAGTGATATGGCTTGATTGCACAATTGAAATTATTGCTCATGTTACGAATAAAACTTAGTATTATCGCTTCCTGTTTTCATTTCAATGTTAAATTATTCTCTAATAACCTAGTAAGGAATTTTGTTGGAATTATTCTCTAGATTTAAACAGAATTTTTATAAAAGATTCTGTGAAAATTGACCACTTGACACCATCCAAAGTCACGTGATGACGCCGTCCAGAACTGACAAATATCCTTCTTAAAATTCTGTCAAAAACTTGTCTGATAAACTATGTGAAAATATTGACCAAAATTTTCTAGTAAAAAATCAGCCCCGATTTGTGTGAAAATATTACAAATAATTCTGCAAAATTCTGCTGATTTAATGCTAATCATCTTAGAATCCAAATATGGCCAACATCTACCTAATTCACCGCTTTATAAGCATTTAGCTGAAGAAATCGTAGATCACCGATCCATTTTTTAAGCTTTATGCTAGTTTCTGGAGTTTTCTAGATAATGATTTTTGGGTAAAGTAATCTTCAAATCATTGCTGCCATTAGAAAATTTATTATAATTCATATTAATAAGTCTGAGATTTCTTATAGGAGATTTAAATAACCAACTTTTTTTCTGAATTTTCTAAGAAGCTTCCAATATATTTTTTACAAGCAATTTAGTAACTGTGACAAGCACAAAGGTCCACTAGTCTCTGGTGAATTGTGAAACGTTCGAACTCGAAAAGATTCTCTAGTTAGACCCAACAATTATGTTTTTTAGAGGCGCCCTCATTTAATAAATAAATATCTTTCAAAATTTTACCAAGTATGTCACGCGTTTTGGCACTCCTGAAGCCCTTGGCGGCTGTCAATCTGGCCAACCGCACGCTACGGCACTGGCTCCATACTCTGCATGAATACTGTTCCGTCCATGTTGTCACGAAAATTATGCTCAAAATTGAAAATAAATTGGGACCAAGAATTCGGTAGTCCTTTTTTTAGATTTGTTTAAGGCTCGTGTTGAATTTTTGTTTAGTTTGAAAATTTGCTTCAGGACTTCTAAGAATCCAGCTTGAGATATTCAAGAATCAACAATCTGTGTCTGTCTTAAAAAAGCAATGTCAGTAGTATTTTAGTTAGTCAAGAATCAAAATTATGTATTTTATTGTGTTTTGATTATGTTTCTTGATGTAGCATTCAAAAAGACATTAGTCTTAAGCTAGTGGAAAAATAAAAAAATCAAAATCAAATCAAATCCAGTGGGAATGTGTTTGAAAAAAATGTCTGTTGCATAATAACTTTTCTTCAAACCTAACACAATTTCAGTTTTTCTTCTTAGATAGTCAAAACGTAATGGGAAATTTCTAACATTCTTTATAAAATTATGGCGGGGGTCATTCTTGTTAACCGCACGCTACGGCACTGGTCGTATTACAAGAAAGTAAATTTTTCATACCATTTGGAAACATGTTAAAACCATTACACGCCTTTTGTTTGAAGTCCAATTCCGTTGCGGGGGGTGGGAATGCATCAAAAATGCATATGTACAGAAATAAAATTCCCTGATATTTCCAGGTTTACAAAAATAATTCCTGGTTCAATAAGTTCTCCAAAATACACAAATGATTGACAAATATTTAATTTTCCATATCTAAAATTTTATTTTCAGTATTTTTCAATTTAATAAAAAAATGTATTTTGCTCAAAGTGGAATCAACATAATAAATAACAAAATAAAAATTTTGCAATTTTTTTTTTAATTTCCGACGGAGATAGCTTTGTTTTTCAAATGGTCTGAAAATGACTTTAATCATCAAAATCAGATATGAAAGACATAGTTTAATCGAACTTAATGAAAAATTTCCTTTCCCTTAAAATGGGATTCATGGACAACAGCGGTTTACGCAGAATATTTCTCTGAAGGGCGTTTTGTATTTTTTTTCCTAGATGATAACTTGTTGAAACCGGGGCTGATAGCGTCTGATCGTCTTGGAAATCAGAACTTTCGATATATTTTGCCTGAAAAAATAACAAACATGAACTTAAAAGAAACCATGCATGAATTATAAACACAAAAAGAGACCTATCAGGAACTACACCACACCACAGCCTAAGAACATCGATTTTTGTAACCCTTGCAATATTACGACAAGTATTACTGCTCATTTTACTGATTACTGATTTCTTTTACATATTACTTCGAGCATCTCTTCAGGAGTTTGTGATTGTTTACAAACTTTCTAAGTAATTCTTTCAAGTATTTCATTTTGGATACCTTTAAGAATTCAATCTGGATTTAACCACAGAAATTACTATGGATAATCCTCCAGGAAACCCTCCAAAGACCGTTTCAGTTTCAGTTTTCAAGGAAGTCCCTCGTTCTCCAGAAATTTATCCGTTAATTTTTTCATCGATTTCACTAGCACTTCTTCCAACATCCCCGTTTAGAGCATCTTTAAGAATTCAGAATCCTTTCAGGAATCCTGCTATTTTTCATTTCTTTATCCAAGGATGTTTGTTAGGAAATGTCAATAGGGGAAGTTACGTATTCCCGGCAGTCTAAGCCGATGGCGCGCTTCTTTTGTAATATTCTCGGTCATACGCACACAAATTACGTGTCTGTCTGTTAACATTTATGAGTTGCTCAATCCTCTATCGATTCACACCGACAGACTTGTCAAAATGCTTTTGGAAACGTTTTTACAACGCTGCGAACATCTCTTGTTAGTGTGACTATTGTCGGCAGCCTCATTCTGTTCGGCAACTTTCCCATAAGAACGGCTGATGAATCTCTTCGGCAGCTCCAAATCAGTCGCATTTTGAGGCGTGTTCACTTTAATTGATGACATCTCTGGCGTTATTGTTTGGTCAGTCTCGGAAATCTCGTCAGTGGGAAGCGGATAGAACAAAGAATCATCTGAATACTTTCATTGACGTGTTTTGATAGAATAACACAGTGAATTTGGCGTTTGAAATTTGGTTGCCGATAATAGTCGAATAGTGCCGAAGCCGTAAGTCTCCCTATTTATTTCAGATTTATTTGGATGAAATTTTGAAAAAAATTGCATGGAATTTCTAAGGAAAATCCTTTATTTTAAGTATTTAATATCAAGTAGGGGGAGATCCCCCAGTACCGGACAGCACCCAATACCGGACAAAGTCGAAACATTGAAAAATCATGGCCCAATCAAGATGGTGTATTAGTAGAAAAGGAAGCTATTATGGAGACTAATGTTTACGTAGAATAACACATCCTTGAAATACAAATAGTACAAAAGTTTGAAAATCTTTAAAAAAATGACGTATCTCCTTAGTTTTGAGCCCATTTGGTAATTATTTTGAATATGAAAAAATACTTTGGATCACGTAAGCATGTTCGAACATAATCCTAATTTGATAGTATGATAGTATTTAATAACATAATTGAACTTAATATGGACAAATTACAATTTTGGTTAAGCACCTCCTGTCCCCCAGTTTCGGACAGCTTGATTTGTTATATAATATCTTTGTAATTATTGCACCAGTGTCTCAAAATACTTTCATTTTTCATGGATTCCGTCGATCGTGGTATCAAACATGCAATAAAATTAAGAAAAATGAACATTCAGAACAACACCGTGAAATGTGCTATTTTTCATCATATATGAAAGAGGTTTTTGACGGACATCTTGCAAACTAAGAAAAACTCAAATTATTCTTGTACATATTGCAAATGCATCGAATTGGCAATTATTTACTATTCCTATGGTAAACACATTCAATGATGTCCAAATTTACAGAATTCGAGGCATTTCCAGATCGCGTCCGGTATTGGGTGCCAGCTTTCAAGATCGATCAATTTAGTACTAAAATACAGCATCAAAATGCAATGTCAAAATTTATATATATATTTTCAAATTTATTATTGTACACTATAAAAATGATATTATTTATCATAAATGGGTAACACGAGCACATAAAACAAATATTTTTCGAATTATGAATTTAGTGGCTTAAGTGTCCGGTACTGGGGGATCTCCCCCTATGTCTTAGAGAATCTCTGAAAGAAACTTTTGATTTTTTCTATGAAATTCTTCCTTGGATTTTCTTGATAAATGCCAACTGGAAAAAATCGAATCTCTGAATAATGCCATACAAAACTGTTTGAAGGAATTCGGTCAGAATCTGAAGAAATGTATGTATGAATCATCGGAGTAATAACCGTAATGCTTACTCTAAGTATATTGACAGCTATAGAAGGTATGATATTTACTACTGTGCATTAGTATTAGTAGATAGTTATGAACTTTTTCCGGATTTGTATGGCATTTGTTATATTTTAATTTTATTTTTTTTTTAGGATAACAAAATATCGATAGCTTATTTTAGCATTTGTTAGATTTATGAGGAGTATTTTCATGTTTCTCATCACAACTCATTACCTCCCTCAGAAATAGCTAGCCGTTCAAGTTTTTTATATACAATATTATCTTTACATATACATAGAAAGGCCTTATTGTACGGAAAGCAGAAATTGAATTTGATATAACTTTGGAAATTGGACCGAATGTCTAGGTCACATGAGGGGCCCAAATACAAAGGTGTGAGAGTAACATTTAGGTCGATTTTGAGTTTTTGTAAGATTTTCATTCGACCCTTTCGATATTTTAGATAGGTATAATAACATAAATAACACAAGGTGCATTTGCATTGTTCAGTATAATTTAACTTTCGATAATTGTTCAAAACATACATCAGGACTTTCTTCATTTTCTTCTACTAAGGTGCTGCCAGCTGGTTCTCGGAAGTGCTTTGAACAGACGAGAAATTCATGGTATTTGTTTTCAAGTTTTAGCCCAAAAATGTTAGCCATCGGTTTCTCAGCACATAGATCGTTGGAAATCTATGGAACGTAACCGGTTCACATATACTTCCGTTTTAGGGTTTCTTCGAATATAATTAGCTCCTGGATGTCGGAACAAGACAATAAAACATTTTGAAGGTGAAATTTAAGCACTTTTCTAGTTCGAAACCGGTAAAAACTGGCACTGAGAAAGTTACAGGTTTTCGTAGCTTGAATTTTTACGTTATAAATTAATGAAGATTTAAATCTGTAGCTCAATGACATTTCAATTTACACAATGATAGCTTGTCCCATAGTAACATTTAACGAGCAATGATTCAAAAGCGAAACATGGCTTTCCGGCGAAGCTGATTAGACTGATTCGTGCAACGCTTGATGGATCAAAATCAAGTGTGCGGGTGGTGGACGAGATTTCATCATCGTTCGTAACCTTAGATGGATTGAAACAGGGTGACGCTCTTTCTAACTTGCTGTTTAACATAGCGCTCGAAGGTGCTATCAGGAGAGCCGGTGTGCAGAGAAGCGGTACCATTATCACACGTTCTCATATGCTCCTTGGCTTCGCGGACGATATCGACATCATCGGGATTGACCGTCGGGCAGTGGAAGAGGTGTTCGTGCCTTTCAAGAGGGAGACAGCGAGAATCGGGCTCACGATCAACACCACAAAAACGAAGTACATGATAGCTGGTGGTCAACGTGGGTCCGGACGTGTTAGTGGTAGCGAAATGGTGCTAGGTGGTGATAAGTTTGAAGTGGTGGAAGAATTTGTGTATCTTGGAACACTAGTGACATGCGATAATGATGTTACCCGCGAGGCGAAAAGACGTATTGCAGCTGCGAGTCGGGCTTTCTACGGGCTCCGTAACCAGCTGAAGTCCCGTAGCCTGCAAACGAAAACAAAACTCGCGTTATACAAGACACTGATCCTTCCGGTTGTCCTTTATGGCCATGAATCATGGACATTGAAGGAAGTCGACCGGAGAGCTTTCGGGGTGTTTGAACGTAAAGTGCTGCGAACAATACTCGGCGGTAAACTAGAAAACGGCATCTGGCGGCGTCGCATGAATCACGAGTTGTACCAAGTGTATAAAGAGGTGGATATTGTCAAGCGCATAAAACACGGCAGGCTGCGTTGGGCTGGTCACGTTGCCCGTATGCCGGAAGAACGACAAGCAAAGATAATATTCAACAGAGAACCCGGACGAGGCCGCCGACTTCGTGGTAGGCCGCGCACACGATGGCTTTTTGCGGTTGAGGAGGACTTAACGTTCAGGGCGACTGGAAGCGATTGGCCCAGGACCGAGCCCAGTGGAGAAGACTCATCCATTCGGCGCAGATTCATCGTAGCGAATTGTAGCCCATCAAGTATCAAGTAAGTAGATTCAAAAGCGATTTCCATACTGACTTCAAATGTGTTTTAAAAATAGTTCCAGGGCACGGAAAATTATGAAACTTTGGATTCTGACTCAATTTTCAACGTAGAATCATGATATGTAAAAAACTGGATACTCCTAAACAAGCCAATTGAATAAACTGAATTTATATTTCGATTTCAGTACAAATCTGACTGATTTTCATAACTATTTTATCTGTGCGAGTATTTTCGTGTAAGATACAAAAAAATGCAGCGTACCTTTAGTAGCTTTAAAAATACGTTGATGCTTACTGTGGTATTTACTGGTGTAGAACCTTGAGGTTTCGAAGGATCCATATAGATTTGGAAATTTTATTTGAAAAATGATTAGAGCAATGTTTGAACCGCAGCAATAATTATAATCTCAATGTGACTGTTATGCGGTTATAATTACCAATGGATCTGTCACATTTGGGTATTTTTTTCGAATTTTCTAGAACAATCTCACAGATTTCAGTAAATTGATCGGAAGTATGTATCATTTGATGACTTTCTTTCTTTGAATGGTATTGAGAGGTTGATGCTTATTTTTTAGTTTAAAAAATATAGGTGAGTGATATGGCTTGATTGCACAATTGAAATTATTGCTCATGTTACGAATAAAACTTAGTATTATCGCTTCCTGTTTTCATTTCAATGTTAAATTATTCTCTAATAACCTAGTAAGGAATTTTGTTGGAATTATTCTCTAATAACCTAGTAAGGAACAACTACCGAAAAGCTAAACATTACATATAATTTGCAATTGGATTAGATGGACAAATTGATGTGAAGATTTGCGAAAAAGTTACACGTCTTCTCAGTGAGAATCGAACTCACGACTCCCCGAGTCGTTTTGAGTTCGATTCTCACTGAGAAGACGTGTAACTTTTTCGCAAATCTTCACATCAATTTGTCCATCTAATCCAATTGCAAACTATATGTAATGTTTAGCTTTTCGGTAGTTGTTAAACTTCCACTCGGCTGGTTGGCCGTAAACCACGATTCATAATTAAAAACTAGTAAGGAATTTTGTTGGAATTCTCTAGATTTAAACAGAATTTTTATAAAAGATTCTGTGAAAATTGACCACTTGACACCATCCAAAGTCACGTGATGACGCCGTCCAGAACTGACAAATATCCTTCTTAAAATTCTGTCAAAAACTTGTCTGATAAACTATGTGAAAATATTGACCAAAATTTTCTAGTAAAAAATCAGCCCCGATTTGTGTGAAAATATTACAAATAATTCTGCAAAATTCTGCTGATTTAATGCTAATCATCTTAGAATCCAAATATGGCCAACATCTACCTAATTCACCGCTTTATAAGCATTTAGCTGAAGAAATCGTAGATCACCGATCCATTTTTTAAGCTTTATGCTAGTTTCTGGAGTTTTCTAGATAATGATTTTTGGGTAAAGTAATCTTCAAATCATTGCTGCCATTAGAAAATTTATTATAATTCATATTAATAAGTCTGAGATTTCTTATAGGAGATTTAAATAACCAACTTTTTTTTCTGAATTTTCTAAGAAGCTTCCAATATATTTTTTACAAGCAATTTAGTAACTGTGACAAGCACAAAGGTCCACTAGTCTCTGGCGAATTGTGAAACGTTCGAACTCGAAAAGATTCTCTAGTTAGACCCAACAATTATGTTTTTTAGAGGCGCCCTCATTTAATAAATAAATATCTTTCAAAATTTTACCAAGTATGTCACGCGTTTTGGCACTCCTGGAGCCCTTGGCGGCTGTCAATCTGGCCAACCGCACGCTACGGCACTGGCTCCATACTCTGCATGAATACTGTTCCGTCCATGTTGTCACGAAAATTATGCTCAAAATTGAAAATAAATTGGGACCAAGAATTCGGTAGTCCTTTTTTTAGATTTATTTAAGGCTTGTGTTGAATTTTTGTTTAGTTTGAAAATTTGCTTCAGGACTTCTAAGAATCCAGCTTGAGATATTCAAGAATCAACAATCTGTGTCTGTCTTAAAAAAGCAATGTCAGTAGTATTTTAGTTAGTCAAGAATCAAAATTATGTATTTTATTGTGTTTTGATTATGTTTCTTGATGTAGCATTCAAAAAGACATTAGTCTTAAGCTAGTGGAAAAATAAAAAAATCAAAATCAAATCAAATCCAGTGGGAATGTGTTTGAAAAAAATGTCTGTTGCATAATAACTTTTCTTCAAACCTAACACAATTTCAGTTTTTCTTCTTAGATAGTCAAAACGTAATGGGAAATTTCTAACATTCTTTATAAAATTATGGCGGGGGTCATTCTTGTTAACCGCACGCTACGGCACTGGTCGTATTACAAGAAAGTAAATTTTTCATACCATTTGGAAACATGTTAAAACCATTACACGCTTTTTGTTTGAAGTCCAATTCCGTTGCGGGGGGTGGGAATGCATCAAAAATGCATATGTACAGAAATAAAATTCCCTGATATTTCCAGGTTTACAAAAATAATTCCTGGTTCAATAAGTTCTCCAAAATACACAAATGATTGACAAATATTTAATTTTCCATATCTAAAATTTTATTTTCAGTATTTTTCAATTTAATAAAAAAATGTATTTTGCTCAAAGTGGAATCAACATAATAAATAACAAAATAAAAATTTTGCAATTTTTTTTTTAATTTCCGACGGAGATAGCTTTGTTTTTCAAATGGTCTGAAAATGACTTTAATCATCAAAATCAGATATGAAAGACATAGTTTAATCGAACTTAATGAAAAATTTCCTTTCCCTTAAAATGGGATTCATGGACAACAGCGGTTTACGCAGAATATTTCTCTGAAGGGCGTTTTGTATTTTTTTTCCTAGATGATAACTTGTTGAAACCGGGGCTGATAGCGTCTGATCGTCTTGGAAATCAGAACTTTCGATATATTTTGCCTGAAAAAATAACAAACATGAACTTAAAAGAAACCATGCATGAATTATAAACACAAAAAGAGACCTATCAGGAACCACACCACACCACAGCCTAAGAACATCGATTTTTGTAACCCTTGCAATATTACGACAAGTATTACTGCTCATTTTACTGATTACTGATTTCTTTTACATATTACTTCGAACATCTCTTCAGGAGTTTGTGATTGTTTACAAACTTTCTAAGTAATTCTTTCAAGTATTTCATTTTGGATACCTTTAAGAATTCAATCTGGATTTAACCACAGAAATTACTATGGATAATCCTCCAGGAAACCCTCCAAAGACCGTTTCAGTTTCAGTTTTCAAGGAAGTCCCTCGTTCTCCAGAAATTTATCCGTTAATTTTTTCATCGATTTCACTAGCACTTCTTCCAACATCCCCGTTTAGAGCATCTTTAAGAATTCAGAATCCTTTCAGGAATCCTGCTATTTTTCATTTCTTTATCCAAGGATGTTTGTTAGGAAATGTCAATAGGGGAAGTTACGTATTCCCGGCAGTCTAAGCCGATGGCGCGCTTCTTTTGTAATATTCTCGGACATACGCACACAAATTACGTGTCTGTCTGTTAACATTTATGAGTTGCTCAATCCTCTATCGATTCACACCGACAGACTTGTCAAAATGCTTTTGGAAACGTTTTTACAACGCTGCGAACATCTCTTGTTAGTGTGACTATTGTCGGCAGCCTCATTCTGTTCGGCAACTTTCCCATAAGAACGGCTGATGAATCTCTTCGGCAGCTCCAAATCAGTCGCATTTTGAGGCGTGTTCACTTTAATTGATGACATCTCTGGCGTTATTGTTTGGTCAGTCTCGGAAATCTCGTCAGTGGGAAGCGGATAGAACAAAGAATCATCTGAATGCTTTCATTGACGTGTTTTGATAGAATAACACAGTGAATTTGGCGTTTGAAATTTGGTTGCCGATAATAGTCGAATAGTGCCGAAGCCGTAAGTCTCCCTATTTATTTCAGATTTATTTGGATGAAATTTTGAAAAAAATTGCATGGAATTTCTAAGGAAAATCCTTTATTTTAAGTATTTAATATCAAGTAGGGGGAGATCCCCCAGTACCGGACAGCACCCAATACCGGACAAAGTCGAAACATTGAAAAATCATGGCCCAATCAAGATGGTGTATTAGTAGAAAAGGAAGCTATTATGGAGACTAATGTTTACGTAGAATAACACATCCTTGAAATACAAATAGTACAAAAGTTTGAAAATCTTTAAAAAAATGACGTATCTCCTTAGTTTTGAGCCCATTTGGTAATTATTTTGAATATGAAAAAATACTTTGGATCACGTAAGCATGTTCGAACATAATCCTAATTTGATAGTATGATAGTATTTAATAACATAATTGAACTTAATATGGACAAATTACAATTTTGGTTAAGCACCTCCTGTCCCCCAGTTTCGGACAGCTTGATTTGTTATATGGTATCTTTGTAATTATTGCACCAGTGTCTCAAAATACTTTCATTTTTCATGGATTCCGTCGATCGTGGTATCAAACATGCAATAAAATTAAGAAAAATGAACATTCAGAACAACACCGTGAAATGTGCTATTTTTCATCATATATGAAAGAGGTTTTTGACGGACATCTTGCAAACTAAGAAAAACTCAAATTATTCTTGTACATATTGCAAATGCATCGAATTGGCAATTATTTACTATTCCTATGGTAAACACATTCAATGATGTCCAAATTTACAGAATTCGAGGCATTTCCAGATCGCGTCCGGTATTGGGTGCCAGCTTTCAAGATCGATCAATTTAGTACTAAAATACAGCATCAAAATGCAATGTCAAAATTTATATATATATTTTCAAATTTATTTTTGTACACTATAAAAATGATATTATTTATCATAAATGGGTAACACGAGCACATAAAACAAATATTTTTCGAATTATGAATTTAGTGCCTTAAGTGTCCGGTACTGGGGGATCTCCCCCTATGTGTTGGAGAATCTCTGAAAGAAACTTTTGATTTTTTCTATGAAATTCTTCCTTGGATTTTCTTGATAAATGCCAACTGGAAAAAATCGAATCTCTGAATAATGCCATACAAAACTGTTTGAAGGAATTCGGTCAGAATCTGAAGAAATTTATGTATGAATCATCGGAGTAATAACCGTAATGCTTACTCTAAGTATATTGACAGCTATAGAAGGTATGATATTTACTACTGTGCATTAGTATTAGTAGATACACGGTAAAAAATAAGCACCATGCTATCAATAGTTCTGCACTTGGATTTGCACTACTGTTGAATCTTGACAAAATCAAGGTAACAGCACTTGAATTCAACGTTGCATGTTTTGATTCTAAATAAAAAAAAGTTAAAAAAAAAACATTTCCGCCTGACCTAGATTTGAACCACCAACCTTCGGAGTGCAGGTCTAGTGTCTTACCTCGACATCAACTCGCATCTGTTGAAAGGGATCGAATTGATCTCAATTACTTTCTACAACGAGCTGTCAATGATTGCTCTCATACAAAAGACATGATGTTCAAAATCAACGACTTTTCACTTCAGAGTCTAGTTCTAGAGACAGTAGAGCAAATCCAAAGTTGAAACTCTTTAAATCATGGTGATTAGTGTTTTGAATTGAGTCAAGTGATCAATCTATTCAATCGAACGTGCTGATTTTTTACCGTGTAGTTATGAACTTTTTCCGGATTTGTATGGCATTTGTTATATTTTAATTTTATTTTTTTTTTAGGATAACAAAATATCGATAGCTTATTTTAGCATTTGTTAGATTTATGAGGAGTATTTTCATGTTTCTCATCACAACTCATTACCTCCCTCAGAAATAGCTAGCTCACAGACAAACAGACGTCACACTCATCATTTTCCATCGACCACCTTTTTAACGGTCGATTTAAAAATATGGTAGGTGGCCAATTCGCCACCCGCAGCGCTCGCATCGTTTTTGTTTGTGTTTGACGTTTACACACTACCGCCATCTGTTGGCCCGTCGGCCAAACACACCGATTTTAGCATTGGGCGTACATGTCCTCGTGACTATGATTTTAGTCGAGATTTGTTCTAAGTGTTACGTCTGTTTGTCTGTGGCTAGCCGTTCAAGTTTTTTATATACAATATTATCTTCACTGAAACAAGCGTTGCAGTAATGAGAACCATGAACGTGTTTTTAAATTTACTATTCCAACCACGATTGAGCTATCATGAACGCTTTTTATTTGCGTTTTGTTCCCTCTCAATCCAACCGCGTCGATAGCCGAGCGGCTAGCGTTCGCGCTTGACAATCGCCAGATCCTCGGTTCGATTCTAGTCTGCTGCAAGTTTTTAACCATGAAATAGTAATTTTTACTATACAAATGGTGCCATGGTAAAATTGAACGCACAAAATATTCTAAATAAATGCGAATTTAGTCTGCACAAATCAAGTGGCGTTGTGTATTTAATTTAACCCTCTGATATAGTATTTTCAACCGCAACGCTGTTCTCAGTGTTTACATATACATAGAAAGGCCTTATTGTACGGAAAGCAGAAATTGAATTTGATATAACTTTGGAAATTGGACCGAATGTCTAGGTCACATGAGGGGCCCAAATACAAAGGTGTGAGAGTAACATTTAGGTCGATTTTGAGTTTTTGTAAGATTTTCATTCGACCCTTTCGATATTTTAGATAGGTATAATAACATAAATAACACAAGGAGCATTTGCATTGTTCAGTATAATTTAACTTTCGATAATTGTTCAAAACATACATCAGGACTTTCTTCATTTTCTTCTACTAAGGTGCTGCCAGCTGGTTCTCGGAAGTGCTTTGAACAGACGAGAAATTCATGGTATTTGTTTTTAAGTTTTAGGCCAAAAATGTTAGCCATCGGTTTCTCAGCACATAGATCGTTGGAAATCTATGGAACGTAACCGGTTCACATATACTTCCGTTTTAGGGTTTCTTCGAATATAATTAGCTCCTGGATGTCGGAACAAGACAATAAAACATTTTGAAGGTGAAATTTAAGCACTTTTCTAGTTCGAAACCGGTAAAAACTGGCACTGAGAAAGTTACAGGTTTTCGTAGCTTGAATTTTTACGTTATAAATTAATGAAGATTTAAATCTGTAGCTCAATGACATTTCAATTTACACAATGATAGCTTGTCCCATAGTAACATTTAACGAGCAATGATTCAAAAGCGATTTCCATACTGACTTCAAATGTGTTTTAAAAATAGTTCCAGGGCACGGAAAATTATGAAACTTTGGATTCTGACTCAATTTTCAACGTAGAATCATGATATGTAAAAAACTGGATACTCCTAAACAAGCCAATTGAATAAACTGAATTTATATTTCGATTTCAGTACAAATCTGACTGATTTTCATAACTATTTTATCTGTGCGAGTATTTTCGTGTAAGATACAAAAAAATGCAGCGTACCTTTAGTAGCTTTAAAAATACGTTGATGCTTACTGTGGTATTTACTGGTGTAGAACCTTGAGGTTTCGAAGGATCCATATAGATTTGGAAATTTTATTTGAAAAATGATTAGAGCAATGTTTGAACCGCAGCAATAATATTTTGATGAAATTTCGAGCAATTTTCTAGAGGAACTTAATGAGGAAACCCAGATCGTATTTATTGAGGAATTTTTGGATAATATTAGAATAGATTTTATAGAATAATGCCTGAAGTATTTTTAGATGAATTTCAATAAGAATCCTTATGAAAAATGAAAAAAAAATCGATTTACGTATTATTGTAGGGTTTCTTGCAAAAAAAAGAAACTCTGCAATAAACATTTGTGAAACAACTTCTGTAGGATCTGTAGTAAATCTTCTCGACTGGAAAACTGGTGATGAAATCAGTGGACATACATCTGGAGGAAATCCTGGGATAATGGCTAGATTTTTTTCCGAGTAACGTTGGAGTGCTCTAGATTTTTTTTTACAAATTCTGAAGAAATTCGATTAGGCATCCCTTAAAAATGCTTGTATCATCCCTGAAAGTGTCTCAGAAGGAATCTCTGGAGAAAACACTAGAATTCCTGAAGCATTCCTTGAAATCTGAGAAAAAATAGCATGAAGAACTAACTTGTTGAATAGCCACGTAATAGTCTCTGAAGGTTTTTCTGGAGCCTTTAAAATTATGCATCAGGATTCACTGGAAGCTGATCAAGGCAAAAAAATGACTTTGAAGACCATTTTAATTAGAATAGGAACTTACATAAAAATAAACTATATAGAGAATAGTAACCAATACTTGAAAAGAGACCTGCAAACCTGAGGAATGTCCATTTTAACATACCTGTTGTAATTTTTGCTCTGTTTCTACAAAGTTTATTTTATTCATTGCCTAAACATATTTAATGCTGAATAAACAATCATCTGGAAAACTAAAGAAATGAGCACCTTAAACAGTGTTTTGATAGCGGCGAAGCTGAAATTTTTTTGATATAAAAAATTGAGTGCCACAGGACATATTCTACCATATATTACTGATTAAAAAAAATGCCTGATATTCTGCCTTTCGTTTTTTTCCGCTTTGTGGTTTTTGGTCTTTTGGGGTAAGATCTTATTCACTGGGGTCCAAAATAATGCTAAAAACTGTCTCTAATTTCAAGAACAATGAAAACAGAAATGACACATTTTATGTGAATATTGTATTGAACTTTCAAAATTACCCCTGTATTTTTTTCAATTTATAGATCTGAGCTGTCCGGCTATACAAGACTCTCACCTAATCACCCTCAGTCTTGTTTACGGCGGATCCAATTTTCGATGGAATCGTATTCGTTCGAATTCGGGTCTACCCCGTTTGGCATAATGCCGTTTGGCATACAGTCGTTTGGCATAATAGCTGTTTGGCATAATGCCATTTGGCATAACCAGAGAATGGCAGAAAACTCGGAGCGGTGCAAAATATGCATGTGCTGCACCCGACTTTTGCGTGCGTCTCCTGTTTTTGTTGAGTGACACAAAAGAAGGTGCGAGTATTGCCGCAACTGTGTGAGAGACAAAAGATAGCTCCAGCTCTACTCTTTAAAACTCTTGGAGTAAAGCACAATGTGCTTCGTTTGGTGCTTTTCATTGGAAACGTAATCGAGAACGAATGTGCCGGTTATGGACTCTGCGTATTATGGACCCCCTACAGAAAAACATAAAATTAACACTCAAAGCAACCTTATTCCTATGAAAATCCACCGGAGGAACTTCGATTGCATTGTTAGTCAGCAGCTTCGGACAAAATATTTGGTTTGAGGCGCATAAATACAGATATTTGAACAGTTTTGTAAATTAAACCACACAAAAGGGTCCATAATACGCATTTCCAGGTGGATCCATAATAGGCACGTCGGCAGCGAGCCGGATTACATGGGAATCAAATGGAGGGTCCATAATAGGAAACGTCAAATTTGTAAACATTCCTATTATGAACCCCGGGAGGGTCCATAATAGGCATTCGCACAACAGTTTCCCAAATGTATATTTCGCTGGAAAAATCGAATGATTTTGAATGTTTCATAGGCGTACTATGAAGTAAAGACATTGAACTTGTTAGATTCCATATAACGTATATCCGTCTGAGATATCATTGCGGAAAAGCGTCGCGAATGAATTTCAGCTACTAAGGGGTCCATTACTAGCATTGAAACCCTATTTGTTGCTTACTCTACACTTCAAAATCATTTAAGGGTTTATTCACAAATTTCATATCGCCGGAAATGGCCATTTTTGACACCCACCCACCCCCTCGTAACGCATTTTGTATGAATATTTTTCAAATTTTGCATGAGCTGTAATATCTTAAGGACAACCCCCCCCCCCCCCCCACCCATTTTGTAATTAGAGGCCGTTCACTAATTAAGTAAGGAGTTATATGTAAGGTGAGTCATGTGGAGGGAGCAGGAAGATATTTGTTACGTGCCAGACAAATTATTTTTAATTTCATACAACAAATCTTCCCTCGGGAGAGGGGGTCACCGAAAAAACTCTTGACACTTCCGTGGAATCGCACACAGCAATAACATATGTCAAATTTGTTTTTGAATCTAGGTTGATCACAGTTTCGACCAACCCGATTCAGGTTCGACCGAACTACAACTATGCTTGAAGTTGGTTTGTTTATGTATTGATCACCAATCCTGTTCCTAAAAACAAAAACGACAATGGGGCTCTGCACTGTTTTGATTTTGTTTGGTATTTTGACGTTTACTGACCTTATTGTTTACAAATTTTATGCAAGAGTAAAAAAGAGAGTTAGATTGTTGTGCAGTGACCCATAAACACAACGATCACGCGAAAATTTTGTCAGATAGATTGAATCTAATCAAAGCAAACGTTTGTTCAGGAAATTGTCAAAACTCCTGGTCAACGCGAAAAATATACCTAAGTCGTCGAAATTGTCGATGTAGGATAAGTAATCCATTTAATTATGGTAAGGTCATTTTCACTTACTTTATTGCATTAACCACAGAATTGACACTGCCAATCGACGTATTGGCTTTTTGATACACGAAATAGTTGAAAAACGCGTTCAAATTGCTTCAAAATTGATGAAATATCACTAAAATTGCTAAACCTTTTCTTACCCCTACCAATAGTTGCGGTAAAGTGTTCCTATAGTGGAGGATCCCATGAGAAAACAACGGATACCGCAACTATAGGAACGCAAATTAAAAATATACCGCAACTAAAGGAAAAGTGTAGATACTATTTTTCACTGACATGCCGTTGGCTACTGCGATGAAATTATTTTTCTCATTAAGTCTATAGTCGTTTCTTCCCGTTACAACATTAATATGATCATTAATTGCGCATCTTGAATTTAAGCGGTTAAATGAAGATTAATCGTTCTTAGTACCTCCACTATTGGTACATCTACCCTGTGTGTGAGGCAAAATCATGTATGATTTATGAAGTAAACGAACGTTTGTGTGGTTCGTTTGAGAGTGGCGTCCATCCGTACTCCGTCATCAAAGCAAAGTGATGTTATTTGCGAGAGCCTTGCCTAATGCTCAGAGAGATTATCAGCAACGGCACATGGGAGTTTTAGCACACAAAAAAGAATGGGTGCAACACAATTCATATTGCACGTCTCTTTCAAATTGAACGTGATGTCTCCCGGCAGCGCGTGCTGCACTGAAAGAGTTTTGAGTCGCACCCTATCCCTGGGCATAACGGTCGTTTGGCATAATCGCCATTTGGCATAATAGCCGTTTGGCATAATTGTGAAAAACATTGATTTTGATCAAATTCCTTCCATTAAGCAAAGGGGTGTGTATAAACTGCTCACGATCGTACATTCCGTTGTCAGTTAGTGATAGGACATACTTCTTAATCATCATTTTTCAAGGAAACCAATATCCAATAAAGCTCTTTTGGAATTGCATCATACATGACTTCCGGGGTCATTAAGTCCGGGATATTATGGCGCATTTTTAACAAAAATATATCCAACGCCTAAATTATTCCATGCCATTTGAAAAAAAGGGACATGTAGTTTTACGACGCATCTTATGGTGTGGCATATTACTGTACCACTGCAGTAACTTCCTTTTTCAAATTATGCCAAACGACCATTATGCCAAACGACTATTATGCCAATCGACTGTTATGCCAAACGACTATTATGCCAAACGACTTTATGCCAAACGACTGTATGCCAAACGGCATCATGCCAAATGGCATTGTGCCAAACGGGGTAGACCCTTCGAATCCATATAGCCCATTTGATTTTGCTGGCGTAAACAGGAATGCAAAACGGTATTCAATCGACAGAGCATTCGAGCGTAACCAAGAATAGGGGTGAATATCTGAAAGAATTTCTTAGAAAATCTCTGAGCAAACTTCAGAAGGGTTTTTGGTGTAATTGCTGGAGGTGCTTGATAAATATTTGGAGAAAGAAGAATAACAGGAGAAATAAGTAGACAAAAAAATCCTGGAAGTATTCTTTGAGGATTTCTACAGATAATCTTGGCGACATTTCCATTGGGATTATTGTAAGAATTTTAAACTACTCATATACGCATAATTGTCCTATGTATATAGGAAGTTCAATAGAACAGGAAGTTCAATAGAACAGGAAGTTCAATAGAACAAACAGTACCCAATAGGGTAACGACTGTTTATTTCGTTCTTAAACGCTAACAGTTGGCGCCAGCGGCAAAAAGTACAGACAACAATCTTTAGAACATTCAGTTTCTTTCACTGGCCGCCGAGCGACGACACTGTTGTTTATATTCAACCCACTGATCGCGCTACGCTGGATTCTCAAATTTCTCAAACTTTCAACACAAGCGCATGGAAGAATGGTAGTCAGAGAACTGTCAAAACGTATGGAAAATAATGAAAAACGTAAATTACTTGCAATTAGGGAACTGGATCAAAAAAGTAGTGATTAGAAATCAAGTGTAATGTGAATACATAACTTTTTGTGTTTAGTTCGTCTTCCGTGGTGCTTTCTTTGCTTCAGGATTTCGTTTTTACTACCACTGAAAAAGAGCCATCTATTGCCTTTTCAGTTTTGAATATCGCCCTATTTGGGTACTTTAAAAGGAAATATAAGTAAAAATGCAGCTATTTAACTTCCTTAAGATACTTATAAACAAAGAAGGAATCTCAAAAAAAAATATGGAACAACATTTGTTTTGAAATATAAAATAAAATCGACTTATATTATTAAAACTTTCCAAATGAAAAATATTTCTAGGAATTGTGATAGTAAACCAAATATAACACAATCAATGTTGTCATTTTTATTTCAAACAGTAGTGCCTTCAAACGACCGTCTAGAGTAAAAGATTGAACTTGGTCATACTTATTTAACAATGTCTGTAACGAGACCGGCCGCAATTGTTACACCACTGACGCGCAACATAATTCTACCGAGTTCTTTAAAATCTGCGTATCTTTCCATGCATATTGGTCGCTGGAACTCGATATCCACCGAAGCACAAGAATTATTACCCAAACAGCGAGGATTCTTCTTAATTACTTCGCCCGTTCCTTTATGTAGTTGAGCTTTAAGTTTGCAAATCGTCGCTGGCTCTATCAAAGACTGATGATGCAGCAACACCGGATAGCCCATCGTGATTGGCACTTTGACGTTGAACACTACGATCCGTGCCCGTATCCTCGTTGCCAACGGAATCGGATTATAGATATCGCTGAGGATGTAGCCAACAGATATGTTGGCAATGTCGATATTAGCTAAGGTAATCGAGACCTGATCTCCAGCGAAACAGGTCGTGTATTGCACTTCGTCGATGGCAATATTTTTAACAACTGCCTGCTCCTTACTGGGACACACCAGCACCTTATCGTTCACACAAATTACTCCGGATTCGATACGCCCCGAAATGCAGAAACCTGAACCAGTGCCCTTAAATATGTCCGACACCGACATACGGAACGGCTTATCTATCGAACGTGCAGGAGTTTTGAAAGAGTCTAGAATAAAAAGAACCTTAGCGTCTGGGAATTCATACGTTCGTGTGTTCTCAAATACTTACCAATCACCCTCAACAAAGTCGGGCCTTTGTACCACTTGAGCAGTTCGGTATCGGTTGGCTCCTTAACCAAATTCTCTCCAGTCAATCCCGAACAAGGTACGTAAACCACATCGGAATCCTTGAACCCAGCTTGCTTCAGGAAGACTTTCAACTTGCCTACGATTTCATCGAATCGTTGCTGGGACCACCCCACGGTGTCCAGTTTATTGACAACGACACCCAACTGACTGACACCCAATGATCGCACAAGCAAAGCGTGTTCACGTGTCTGTCCACCCTGCTCGAAACCTGTTTCGAATTCTCCCCTGGTGGCATCTACCACGAGTAATGCTACGTCCGCTTGGTTGGCTCCTGATATCATATTTGGTATGAAATCCTTGTGGCCAGGAGCATCCAACAGCGTTATCTAGTTTAGAGAAATAGAATAAATATTTAGTGGTCATGTTATTAATTGATTAGACCAAATTGTGATACCTGTTTATTTGCCGTTTCAAACCGCGAGCTGCCAACGTCCATCGTGATGCCTCGTTCTCGTTCCTCGCCGGTTTCGTCCAGCACCCAGGCGTACATGAAACTCTGCTTTCCGAGTTTTTTACTTTCCTGCTCGTTTTTGTGCATTACCCTCTGGCTGATGTTTCCAGTGTCACACAGCAAGTGACCCATCAATGTACTTTTACCGGCATCCACGTGGCCAATGACGACCATATGGATGTGTTGCTTACCCTCACCGCGTTCCTTTTTGAAAAGCTCCTGAGCATTGCGCTGGAGTTCCTTTGGCAAGGGTTTCGGCGTTTGAAATTGCCTGCTATCGTCTCCGGTGTCTTGCACTGGAGTGTTCCGACCCGATGCGGATGGTGACTGAATTCGTGGACTGTTGATTTCGAAGCCCCTTGTGACGTTTGCTTTCTTTGCCGTTGGTGTGATGAGGATCAGCGGTTGAGGTGGCTCCGCTACGGGAGCAGAGGGTTTCAATTGGAGTGGAAGTTGACATAGCAGCTTATCTGATTTCTCTAGCAATCGATCGCCGATACCTATGTTAGTAATTAAACAAAAAAACAAAATCATTTTTCACTATGTTTCGGAAGTTATATCTCTAAACCCATGTTTATGCTTAAGTTGCAATATTTGATATACTCAATGAACCATAACTTACTTTTGTCATTTTGCGTTCAACTGATCATTGAACAAGAAACCTGTTATGGAGAACACGCACAAATCTAATTCAATTTCGCCAAACCTTGTTTTAAAAGGTGATTCCTACATAAACCGTGAAAGGCTTGTACAGTGTCAAGTGAGCTTACACAGGGTGTCGACTCAATTTTGAAAATAAAATTCCATGACTTTTCCAGACCTTCCAATCATTTTTCAGATAAATTGCAGACTAACTGAATTAGTAATTTGAACCGAAATAAGTACGATTTGTAAAAGAAATACATATCCCACGATTTACATGATGTATAGTTTATGTTATAGGACTATGAATAAACTGAGCAAAAGCTTTTACTTTACTGAGATATACCTGTCATACAACATTCTTGAGTGTTTATTCTAGTTGATAATCCGTATGAACTAAGGCTAGTGAACTACCTCAGATATAATTTCACAAATTTCAGGCATAAACGACAATTTCGGACACCTTCCTGATTATAACCTTTTTATATAAAACGCAGCACTATTACTGTGATCCACCATGCTTTTTTAATAAAAGGTAGTTATTATGCAATTTGGATTTTCTCTTTCCAGGAAAAAATTCTAGTCATTGCCAAAGAACTTTCTTGGAGAATTGCTTCAAGGAATGCAACGTAGGTTTCTCAGAAATTCCTTTTTGTAATTCTTAACATATTTTTTTCACACTTAAAATTTGAAATTGCAAGCATGTTGCTGAAAACTCAGCTAAAAAATAATTGTAACCGAGTCTCGGCAACACGTGAAACTGAAATCTCGGTTAACTCTATATTTTAGCCGTAGCTCGGCAACATTGTGTGCCGAGCACATACGTTAACAATGTTTTCACCGAACTCAGTTTTATTGGATGCTGATATATCGGTTTTCCACCTGAGTTTACCGAGATTCTCAGCATTTTGTTTGACAATCTGCCATCTTGTTTTTTCTTCATATTCGGAAGTGTTTCGGTCTTGTTTCTACGTAAAAAAGTAGTAAAAATATTGCGTATAAGTTTTGTAAAATGAATCAAACGCTGGTAAGGAAGTGAGATTGTACAAAGCAAATTCTTCAGTAAGTACGTACGGTACGCTCCATGATTTTTTGTGTTATTTTTAGGGCTCAATGTCTATACCCGATAGGTACATTTTCTGTCGATAAGCAAACATAGGATACTTAGGAAAATCCCAAAGAGACGATTATAAATATATCCGTATAAGATTTATGAGTAGCTCCATAGATACCACTACTAATGAAAAAAAAAAATTAAATAATCTTATGTCGTTTTCGATTATTCCCGACGGTGCACCGTGCGAGTGTTACAATTGACACCGGAAAATAGAACGGTTTCGGTGCAATATTTTGACAGCGTATGATAGTATTAGTGAAGGCGCCAATCAAAACAAAATGTCATTCTGCAAACAGATAGAACAGCTGTTTCTGTTATTCATGATTTGCTGTAAGGGATTCGGAAACATTAGATTCGTTCGGGTTTTGGATAGTTTGTTAATGGTGTTTACAACACTGGCTGAATGTAAAATGTTTAAATAAATGTTTGGCATATGAACATTAATTTATTTTTCCTGAGAATTGATACCATGAATATATGCTAAAAAATTCAGAATTTTCATATTTCAATACTGTAAGGACTTATTTAATTTCATCGATCCTCTCTCTGGCTAATAACTTCGCCAAAACTCATACTTCCGCAATGTTTCTAGCTCACGATGCAAAAGCTGATTTTTTTGTAATAAGGCGAAGCGAGCAACGGAAATCAATCATCATTAGAATTTAATACTATTGGAATATCAATGTCGATTACTCGTCAATATTTTTGAAAAACACAGAACCAGAGATTTTGAATTCCGTGCTTAAGATACGGGAACATACAGCTCCAGCCGCTGCTTATTCTATTTTGTTGGCATCCATGAGCAAATTTCGGAAAATTTGACCGAACTAAAGTGTTTTTAATGTATTACTGTAGTACTGGTATACAGGCAATCCAAACATCTGAGAGAAGCCTTCCTTTTTTTAATATAAACCGTAAAAGCTTCTACTGATGAAACATACTCAGTATATCTTATTATTCTTATAAAACCTGTATTTATTGTAGCATTAATAAATACTAAGAATATTCAATTCCGAAATAAATCCATTTTATCTGCGTAGTCGAAAATGAGCGCAAATGAAGATCTTGCTTGTTCGTTACCGAAAACAACAAAATCTACCAAAACGACCAAAACAAGAACACCACTGACAGTTAAGAACCATACATGTATTGGTAAAAAGAGTGCATTACCTGCTACACCCAGCTCGATCAGGGTGTAGGATTTTCTGCACCGGTGGCAATCGAGTGTAAAAACGGTGTGCTACCTGCGGAATAAAAGAACGGTTTGGGTGCAACTTTTGCTACACCGGTGGGAAAACGGTGCAGGCGGTGCAAATAAAGAAAAACGACATTAAAATCAATAATGATTGTTTTCAAATTTTGCTGAGATTTCAGTTTATGTGATGCCGAGATTTTCAGTTAAACACAGAAACTAGCACCTCCCACATAAACCGAGTTGATCAGTCACATCTATTTAACCGAGATGATAGCCGAGCGCTCGGCTGTGCGGATCTCGGTTTTCGAAAGCCGAGATTGGGCATTTTATTCTAAGTGTGTTCCTTCAATACTTTAATTCTCCAGATATTCCTTCAATACTTCAAGAACTTTTCTAAGATTGACCCTAGAAGCTCCTCATTTACAGGTTTCTTCAGAAATTGTTAGAGAATTCCTTTCAGTCTTTAATTTCTTCAAGAATAGCATTTGAAATTCCTAAGATATTTCAAATATATTTCTCAAGATCACATAATTTGTTTTTTTTTACGAAAATATTTTCTCTATTAGGGGTCGTCCATAAATGACGTAGCTTTTTAGGGGGGAGGGGGGTCTTCACGAATTTGTGACGAAGTGTGACGAGGGGGAGGGAGGGGTCCTAGCTAGAGGACGTAGCATTTTGAATCAAGTCCGTAAATAGAAAGGCACTAAAAAAAATTGCATACAATTATTTTTTATGAAACCTTTTTTTTACTTATAAACTTGGGTTATAAAATTATGATTAAGCTTCAAAACATTCATATGACAAAATTAAAAAAATATCAATGAAACTTTAGATTTTCTTGATTAATGCATTAAAACAGATGTTTTGAAGCTTTAAATAATCCAAACAATTTTTTTTCACATTTTTATAGTAAACTTGTTTTTCATGGTAAGAACAGCAATAGTAATATAATTTAGTCTATAAGAAACTGGAAACCAAAATCAAAGAAAATGTTTATTTAAAACTTTTCCAAATTACTTTTAAGCGCTACTGTATATCAAACTGTTAGAATAGATTATCCTTTCATTTCAGTCAGTTATTAATATCAAACTTTGTATTGAACTTCTCAATTCCAATTTTTGTTTCAACCCAGTCACTAAGGAAAACAAATAAAAAAAATATAGGGGGAGGGGGTTGCTCGATATGCTACGTATTTTCCAGGGGGGAATACCAGTATTTGTGACGAAATGCTACGAGGGGGGAGGGGGGTGTAAAAAATCAGTGAAAAAATGCTACGTCATTTATGGACGGCCCCTTATGCATAAGATCATTTTCTCAATGGTAAACTGCTATTCTAAAAGATTGATTGCTCATTTTTCAATAGGATATATTATTGAATATAAACATCAGGGTTATCAATTATTGTATTGCTGACTTATCCTTGTCGATAACTTTGCAGACAATCAATTCGTTTGATCTGATTTTCCAGGTCTAAAATTGATTTCTCTGACATTCCCTGACTTTCCAGGTTTTTCAAGGTAGTCTACACCCTGTTAAATTTATGGAACTAGTTTTTTTTTTCAATGGGGAAATCTGCATTGGAAGTAGTCTTAGACCAAGCAAAACGCCTACAATTTATAAGGAATTCTGATTATACTGATAGGCTGATAGGGGATAGGCAAAATTTACCAAAATTACCAATATTCAAATGCTTATAACTTTATGAAAAATTGATGAAATTGGATGCATTCGGAAGCAGTCGATGGCAAATTTGATCTATCTTCAGGAACTTGCTTGGTCATGCATATTTGCCACAGTACACCGGAGATGTTCTGGATTTTCCGAGGTAATGTCCAAATGGCATTTTTTCAGTCGCTTGTATTTTTGTGCGGTGTGAAGTTGAATGGATGTTTACAATTTTCCTAGAAACTAGAACTAATAGGAAGTTGAATGCCGGCCGATGCATTAGGATTCGTTGAAAATCTTTAGTTTCTGGGAAAATAGTAAACATGTAGAATTGTGACAATCAGCCCTAGCTGCAAATCAGGACTACGAGAAAGCCAAGGCACAACTTGCCAAAAGAGACACTAAGTCATGCAAGACTGAAGTGTTTTTCTTCACAGACAATGCGAATATATCAGATGTCATTTTTCGATACGCGATGCGAAAGAGGGGTCCTTCCGAGGATGAATACGTGGCGAAAAAAACGTATGGAGGCTAAGGGCCGCGGCCGGTCCTTCAACTTCAGCATGATAAACGTGCACAGCCCTCACCCCGGAAGCAGTGATGATGACAAAGACGCTTTTTACGCGCAGCTCGAACGCAAGTACGACAGCTGCCCAAGCGACAACGTCAAAATCATCATAGGAGATCTAAACGCTCAGGTTGGCCAGGAGGAAGAGTTCAGCTCCAAAATTATCGACGTCAGGACCGTCGTGGCGCTAACATCGACTCTGACCACAATCTGGTGATGGTTAAACTGCGCCCAAAACTCCGTCGTTAACAACGTACGGTACCGACGGCCGCTTCAGTATGACCTACAGCGGCTTAAGCAACCGGATGTCGCAACTGCTTACGCGCAGCACCTCGAGGCTGCTTTACCGAAAGAGTGTGAGCTGGATGAAGCCCCTCTTGAGGACTGCTGGAGAACAGTGAAAGCAGCCATCAACAATGCTGTTGAGAGCAACGTCGGGTACGTGGGACGGAAGAATGTAGGCAGATTCTGAAGGAGAAGAATGCAGCGCGAACGGTCATGCTGCAGCAAGGGACCCGGCAGAACTTGGAACGTTATAGACGGAAACGGCAACAGCAGCCCCGCCACTTTCGGGAGAAAAAACGCCGCCTGAAGGAGACGGAGTGCGAGGAAATGGAACAGCTGTGCCGATCTCAAGAAACACGTAAGTTCTATCAGAAACTCAACGCATCCCGCAACGGCTACGTGCCGCGAGCCGAGATGAGGAGGGATAATGATGGGAGCATTTTGACGGACGAGCGTGAGGTTATCGAAAGGTGGAAACAAAACTTCGTCGAACACCTGAATGGCGCTGAGAACACAGGCAATGAAGGACGGGATAATAGAGGAAATGCTTACGTCAGTAATGCGGGCGATGGAAACCAATCAACCCCCACTTTGAGGGAGGTCAAGGATGCCATTCACCAGCTGAAGAACAATAAATCTGCTGGTAAGGATGGTATCGAAACTGAACTCATAAAGATGGGCCCAAAGAGGCTGGCCATTTATCTGCACCGGCTGATAGGCACAAGCTGGGAAACAGGACAGCTACCGGAGGAGTGGAAGGAAGGGGTAATATGCCCCATCTACGAGAAAGGTGACAATTTAGATTGTGAGAATTTTCGAGCGATCACCATTCTAAATGCGACCTACAAAATATTATCCCAGATCATCTTCCGTCGTCTGTCACCTGTAGTAAATGAGTTTGTGAGAAGATGATAACTTCGGCCGATCGACAACGGACCAGATCTTTACTGTACAGCAAATCCTCCAAAAATGTCGTGAGTACCAGGTCCCAAAGCATGACCTTTTCATCGATTTCAAGGCGGCATACGATAGTATCGACCACGTAGAGCTATGGAAAATCATGGACGAGAACATCTTTCACGGAAAGCTCACGAGGCTGATAAGAGCGACGATGGAAGGTGTACAAAATTGTGTGAAGGTTACAGGCGAACACTCCAGTTCGTTTGGATCCAGCCTAGGACTACGACAAGGTGATGGACTTTCGTGCCTGTTGTGCAATATTGCGCTAGAAGGTGTTATGCGGAGAGCCGGGTTTAACAGCCGGGGTACGATTTTTACGAGATCCAGTCAATTTAATAGGATGATATGGACATCGTCGGCCGAACATTTGAAAAGGTGGCAGACCTGTACACCCACCTGAAACGCGAGGCAGCAAAAGTTGGACTGCTGGTGAATGCGACTAAGACAAAGTACATGCTATCTGGTGGGGCGGAGCGCGACAGGGCTCGCCTAGGTAGCAGCGTTACGATAGACGTGGATACTTTCGAGGTGGTCGACGAGTTCGTCTACCTTGGATCCTTGCTGATGGCTGACAGTAACGTTAGCCGTGAAAAACGGAGGCGCATCATCAGTGTAAGTCAAGTTTACTATGGCCTCTACAAGAAACTGCGGTCAAAAAAGATTCACACTCACATCAAATGTATAATGTACAAAACGCTTATAAGGCCGGTAATCCACTACGGGCATGAAATGTGGACGATGCTCGAAAAGGACCTGCAAGCACTCGGAGTCTTCAAACGTCTGGTGCTTAGGATGATCTTTGGCGGTGTGCAGGAAAACGGCGTGTGGCGGCGAAGAATGAACCACGAGCTCGTCCAACTCTACGGCGAACCCATGTCCAGAAGGTGGTCAAAGCTGGAAGGATACGATGGGCAGGGCATGTTGCAAGAATGCCGGACAACAACCCTGCAAAGATAGTGTTCGCTTCGAATCCGGTTTGTACAAGAAGGCGTGGAGCGCAGCGAGCTAGGTGAGTGGATAAAGTGCGTTTCGATTTTGCGAACGTGGGGTAGAACCGAGGATGGAGAGATGCGGCCACGAACCGAGTATTGTGGCGTGAAATTGTAGATTTAGTGTTATCTGTTTAGATGTTAACTAAATAAATGAAATGAACGGTCCAGAAGCAGGAGCAGCTTGTTCATATTCGCTTGATTTGAAACATCGCCTGGATCACCGACGGCTACACCAGTTCCGCGCGGCATTTTTGAAAGTTTTTCAGCTAGTCTTAAAAGTTTCCGGAAGAATTTTCAGTCATACTCGTCGCCAAACTGTTACGATTGAAATGAGGTGATAAATTCTTAAGCTATTAATTGAAAGAAGTATATCTTGATTAAAGGCTCGTAAACTGAATGATTTTCATTTCTGCTTTTCGCTGTCATCTTGGTTAATAGAAATATTAGTAGTAGAACGCTAGTAGCGCTGTTGTCACAAAACTGATTTTAATTATTATTACCTTTAATTATGGTTTTTCATTGTTTGTTCAATGCCTTGTCGTTGTTTATGTTTTTATAATTAATTTGACACTTTGATGCCCGGTACTCAGGCTGTCAGTTCGTGGCAAACTAGATGTTGGTAACACGAACAGCAGCGACATTAGCATTCTTAGGTTAATGCTTCTACTTCTTGGTTGCGCACCCAAAGCATGGCATACTTGGTTGTAAATTGTGAAAGTTTCATAAAAATCGAAACAGCTGTATTGTAAAAAACGGCAGCGCCAAACTTGAAGAAACTTCCTACCGTCAGCCGCCTGAAAAATTACACCTGCACTGCACACCACAAGCGTGGTGATGCAGAAGGCGCGAAGCCCAAAAGAGAGTAAACAAAATGAATCTCTTTCGTAGATTGGTTTCTTTCTTGTCTCCTCAAGCGCACGCTCGTACTGATTGAATTGATTGATGTAGCAAAACTGTGCACCGACCAGAGTTGACGCTATAGTTACTTACACACTTGCATTTGTAGTGCAAAAAGCATTCTACCACATTTACAGAATTGCAAGGCAGCGCGTTTTACGAGAGAGTAAACGCGTTGGTTTTCATCATCACAGCAGCAAAGTGTAGCGTGGAATAAAGTGTTGCGTAGCGAGCATCGCGCTGAGCGCGTAGTGAAATTTAGATCACAGATTGCGCGTCGCACCAAAAAATCTTTGCATTTAATTTGCATAACACAAATTTAACAACAAATATTGGATAGGTGAAAATTGCGTTGCAAGCAATCAATAATAAAGATAATTGAAATAAGCTTAATTTTATTGAGAGAATTATTGAATTGTACTTCAAATGTAGTACATAGGTGGTTAGGATGAACGAGTTGCCAGCTTTGCAATGCACATGTTGCATATGTGGACGCGATGATTAAAAATTAAAGGTTGGTCCCGAGATTTTAAAGGGTACACAGATAAGCCTTGTAGATTTTTTTTTGTGGTACCATTTGTTCACGTGCTTTTACAAAGCCTTCAATATTCAGACATGGGAGAGTTTACTAAAAAAAAATCTACGATTCCAAGTTTTAATAATCGGTTCAAATAAAAAGGAATTACAATTGAATGATGAAGGTACACATAAACAGTAAATACAATACAGCTTAACATAATAAAAAAGAAATGTAAGAAAAAAAAAATTAAAAAAAAATTACTAAATGAATACGATTTAGCTGCTCAAAGCAGCATGCACTTGTTCGCAGAAAAACCGTCAGCCACCCTTAGTTGACTTAGTTAGGTTCATCTTTTGAATTTTTTCATATGCTCTAACACGACATCATCCGGTGACGGAACGTTGAATCGGAATGGCTCCACCTGGTTCGGCTTGGAGACGAACCCATGCCGAATGCGCCGCTTATGTCGCTTTCTATACCGTAGACACAATATACTGCCCAGCCCGGAGGAAGCTTGGGTGCAGTTTATCAACTTTCGATCCATAATACCGCTTGCGTCTATCAGGCAGAATTCGTCGATCACCGGTTTGGATTCCACAATGTCGCAGTCAATGAATCCGTAATTTATGACTTCGTCATTCTCATCTTGGCCCGAAGCGGAGATGCGGTGAGGTGTGATCTCTGATTTATCTTTTATCAGAGCCGATTTGAGATCAACGATCCAGTTTTTCCGCATCAGCGGAAGTTGAGGTGGTTTTTGTTTGCTTGAAGGATCAAAACCGGGGGGTGGTTTCACTGCTGGGGTATTGAAAATGTTAGGAACCGTAAAACCACCACTTTTCGCAGCCAGCGGGCTTCCAATGGGCGTTTCGCCTTTGGATTGCAAATGATGCCGGGCTAAGTCGGACAGATTCGAAAACGTGCTTTCGGCTGGGGACGACGATGCCATGCCACTATCACTGTTTATCGAAAGGTCGGATAACTTTGGCAGAAGCGAGGTTTGGCTTCGGTCACTTGAATCTACGTCACTGCCGCTTTCACTATCGGTTGTTTCGTCTCTCTTCATACGAGATTTCACCAGATCACTCAAGTTTATCCCGGGTTTAAAGTTATTGGGTGGGTTTTTCTGGCCAGCACTCAAACCGAATTTTAACGCTGGCAAATTGAAACGCGGGAGAGCTTGCCCCAGGGATTTATCCCCTTGATTACCAAATACAGATGATAAATTAGGTGGTTTAAAATCTTACCTTCCATAAGCAATCCAAGCAGAGCACCCATCCGAAGTGTGATTGGTAGGTTGAATCGAAGAATGTGTCGAATGTGAAACGAGAAATGAAAAAAAACGGAACTCGTTAGAAGTAAACACTAACTGCTTTAGGTAAGAGATTCTTTGGCTTTGACGCTATTGCTATCGTTGGAGCATTTTAAATACGCTTGGAGTTATAGTGTATTGTGAAATTATAAGAGAGAAAATATGGAGGTACAATATCCGAATTTCACAACATGTGTGAATGTCTAGGAACTTCGATTTCATTTTACTGAACTCAAGAAAAAAAAAAGTTTTATTCATTGGACTACCAGTTACTGTTTTAGCAAGCAAGCAACACTTTCAGGGATGTTAGCGGCCAGAGTTTATTGTGTGTCTTTTTAGTGACCAGGTCACTAAAAAGTGACTCGCGACCAGCCCTGCACTTAGTCTTGCCGTTCGTTGTGAAATATGTAATGTCAAGATAACACTAGCTTATTCTCATCTATTCAAATATCTCAGTGAAACTACAAGTATAAAACCGCAAACAATGATCGAAAAGCGTCCCACACAAAGATCGTAACCCATGCCAGATAGTCACCTTTTTCGATGGGTTCCTTCAGCGTTTTAGGTGCAACCTCTTCCGCAATTTCAGACTGCTGGGGTGTATTTTTGCTGCTATTGAGAAGCTCATCCAGGGCGTTATCGAAATCATAGTTATGCTTCATTATAGCTTCCACCAGTTGCCTGTCGGAAAGCGATTCGCCGACAATGTTCCTTATTTCGTCCATGCACGACATCAACCGGACACGGTCCTCCTCGTTGAGTTCCGGTAGCTGGTAGCACTACGAATGAAAATCACACGAAAATTGTTATCAGTTTAATATTATACAGTACTCGAGTTTATATTCGTACAGGACGCTGTTTCCACAACAAGTTGGTCAAAGTCATATTATGATAGAACGCATTCAAAATACTTTAATATGTAATATGTACCAAAAGTGTTGAATTTGTGTCTGAAATGAACCCAAGGTGCCCCATTTCAATTCATTTTATCAGTTTCAGTATTGATTAATTATAACGGCTACAATTGCAGAGATTTGGATCACCTTTCAGCTGCGTAACGACAATTTTATTTATAATAGGAATTTAATTTGTTGGTGTCTGAAGTCAAGCAATAAAGAAAAAAAACAGTTTACAAAGCATTCTAGATCTAAGTGTTTCCTATTTAAATGCCACAGTGGCTAAGCTAAAAGTTCTTCTATCAAAGGATTTGCTGATAGTTGACAAGAGTTTGCAAAGCTCCTGGTAGCTCGACTAATAAACTCTTCGATAGTCTCTATTTTTGCGACAAGATGTAGCTGTTCTGTTGAGTAGGTACCTAGGGTCGAGGTTGTGAATCATTTTCAGCAGTTTATTGTTTTTTCACCTGTTACCTGACACTGAAGATCCATAGAGCATAATAAGGCGAAGTATGCATTTGAAGACCAGCATTTTGTTTTTTTTAGATGTAGTTTGGAACGGCGTTTGAGAAGTGGGTACATGGAAAGAACTGCTTTATCCACTTTGCAGATTGCATTATTTACGTGTTTACCAAAAGTAAGTTTGGAATCGAATATTACTCCTAGGTAATTGGCATCGTTTACCCAAGCGGATGGCATTCCATTGGTTGTTACGACAGACGTTGTCAGATTGCGCTCTGCTCTTTTTCTTGTAAAAAGATAGTTTGGGTTTTGTTTGCGTTGATTTTTATTCTCCATTTTCGCTGAAATTTCTCCAGGAAATTTTGTGCTTGTTGAAGTTTGGTCACCACGATTTCAGGGTTCTTGTCTGATGATAGGAAGGCCGTGTCTTCCGCAAAGAAAGCATAAACATCTCCGTCAACCATAAAATCGTCGGCAGTGAAAACGTAGTACAACGTAGGGCTTAGGACCGAACCGTTGGGTACTCCGTAGTGAATTCGGTATGCAGTAGACCTCGAACCGTTGACTTGAAATTCAAATGTTCGAGCGGATAGAAACGATCGAACAACTTTCACTATGTAGAGTGGACAGTTTGATTGTTGCTATTTGAAAACCACAGCTTCCTACCATACCGAATCGTAGGCCTTTTCAACGTCTAGCAGGGCCATACCGGTGGAATTACCCACAGCAAAATTGCGCTTGATCTCTTTTTCGATCCGGACGAGCTGATGAACAGTTGAGTGTCCTTGTTTGGAACCAAATTGTTCATGTGAGACAATAACATCAGTTTCTAGATGGCGATTGAACCTTTATAGAATACCATGAACCCACAGTTATGGATCAAATAGTGTCTGCCCATAAATGCATACCAGTCCCACTAGCAAAACAGCGCACATGAGAAAACGCGATAGAAATCGTGAACACTTTTATACTTTATTCACTCCAATTTAATTGAAAATGCGATGTTTTCGCACCCAAATTTGCACTCAAATGGTGCAATGAACTATTGATTTCAGTATTACATACATTTTGTTTGAAAAAATTCTCAAATTATTAGTTAATATACAGGAAAATGTACGCGTGACTGATATGCGTTTATTTGCTATGGACCAATGCACGAGTTCAAGAATTTGACGTTTGAACGGTGCCGAATTCACTAGTTACCATGGCCACATAAATAACACGGCACCGCTCAAACGTCAAGTTAGTGAACACGTGCATAGGTCCAATGAATGTACAAGAATGGACTAATGCACGAGTTCACTGATTTGACGCTTGAGTGGTGCTGAATTCACTCATTGCCATGGCTACGTAAATAACATGGCACCGCTCAAACGTCAAATAGTGAACTCGTGCATTGGTCCATAAACGTATAACAGTATCAGTGCTTACTATGATGCATCAATCTGCACATGTGAATTATTGTTGTTTTGACAGTTTACTGTCCATAAATGCATGTCAGTCCCATGTTTGCTGGATTTTCTATTCACATGGGACAATTATGCGTTTATGGGCAGTTTAGTGTCCGCATTGAAAGTCTCGAAAAAGTCTGCTCTAGTTTATTTGAAAAGTTAGCTCTGGGGATGAGTGCAGTAATTTGGCCGATGGCGACCCGTTGAACGCGGGTTCTGAAGACAACTTCGCTGGCTTCGACGATAAGGACGGCTGTGACGGCAATGTTAGCGACGACGGCAACTTTCAGTTTCCACCAAAGACGAGCATTGGGTAAGCTATTTGAAATCTTTGGAGGATATTGAATACGTGACGGGGACTGATTAAATGTTTGGATAATACTAATGATGATGATGAAGAAATCTTATACAATCTAGAAATTCTTCGTACTGCTATAGAATATGATCGATGCAAATCAATAAAAATCCTTTAAATTTTATTATTACAGTAGCTATTCTTTTTTCTACTTGTATTAAATTTATATCTTGAGTCGCGAGACTAACATGCGTTTATTAGTAACGTAGAACAGACCAAGTTCGATGTTGTTTTTAACATTTATAGAACAAACGTATTGATTTCTTATAATGCCATGAAAATGCATGCAATTTAATGACGTTTAGCGTAATACAAATTGGCAAAAAATCACGTGGGACTGTTATGCATTTATGGGTCCAACCTATAAAATTCAATAAAACAACATGGAAAACGTAACATTGTAATTTAAAAGCACGAATTGAATCGTTGCAAATTGGAACTTCGATTAGTAAAAATATCCATATTAGTAATAATATCCAATTTTATCGTTACGTAATAAATGGACGCTGCCTAACCTGTGATCTCGCGCTAAAAACTACCAATGGTGTAGCTTGTTGTTGAAGAGAAGATCCTCCTCAATTTTCCAGAGGTGATAGTTCCCATCCTGGGCCATTTATTTGCTTAGAAACAAGGAGCTACACACTCGGTAACCAATAGCTTTTAGGGCGAGATTACATGTTATGCGAGATTTAAAAAAAAAAGAAAATTTAATAGAACTTGATATGGAAACAGCGCCCTGTACGAATACGGAATTGAGTCACTGTGCGCAACTTCAAGAATAATATTTACCTCGGAATCTCTTCTGTGAAGCAGTCCCTTGGAGTTTTCCGGTTGGGGCTGGGCCGCTTGCACCTCGTCATCGTCTTCCTCTTCTATGTCCCGGTTATTGGCCAGAAAAGCGGACATACTGTGCTGTCCCCTGGCGCGGTCGAAAATCCATTGCTGGGCGTCCGTCGGGGAAATGCATTCGTCCTCCACCGAGTGTCCATAGGGATAATCGTCATCATCGTCGTATTCTTCCGGGAACAAATCGATATTCAAAGATTACCATTTGAGGATCAAAATAATAACATGATGCATTTCATCACACGCACTCACCATCGTAATTCATAGTCCGCACGTTCCGATGGCGAGACATTTTGCTGCAGCTTCTTTTGAACTTTTTACTAAGAAAACACTGTTCTAGCTCACATATAACATTTGATTATTGTTCAGTAACCCTTGAAATATACTTAAAATCAGTTTTCCAAGGTGGAACGCATAGTTTAAAGTATTTAAATATAAATTAAATATTTATTGATTGCGTTGCAGTCGCGCACCAAAAAACTTTTCCAAATAATGATGACAGATGGTCGCCAGCGTGCATCATCCTCATCATCAATGAATAATGGAGCTCAGTCTGATGGCTGTCATTTTTTGCTTGCAACTTGAACTCCGACAGATAGGGATGTTGCAAAATCTTAATTAATCTATTACAGTCGAAGCAAGTTGTTTATTAATATCGATTAATTGACACAATGCTGAGGAGGGTGCACAATTTTTTTTGAAAAAAAAAAGAGACAAAAGGTGGTGGGGGGGGGGGGTGTTGATTGTTTTGAAAATGTTAAAATTTAGCGTGGTATGGGGCTCTGCACTGTTATGATTTTGTATAGAATTTTGACGTTTACTGGCCTTGTTGTTTACTAATTTCATAAAGGAGTGAAAGAGAGCCAATGATTTTTGTGCAGAGCCCCATAGTTTGTGTTCCATTGCTTAAGGTGAAACAGCTTGGATTCAAAATTCAATAATGTACCAAAACTTTGAAAGCACAAATCTCGCGAAAGAAGCATCAAACTACAATGCAATTCCTATTTTAGCTTTGTGCACTAGCAGAAAGCATAAAATAAGAAGATTGACTTTGTACGTTCATTATTTCAGCAGATTAGTGCCTTTGAAATCGTGAGTAGGGGCACAAGCCGGCCATTCTGCCTGCCATGTTTGGATTCCGAGATGTGTCACCTTAATGCTAATCGTTCGCACAAAATCAAAACAAGGACGAAAAAGGTTAGTATCGAAGCATGCTGTAAAACTATTATGTGAGTGTCAGTGTGAGGTGTGCAAATGGTCACTGCGCAAAAATTTTCTGCACGGTAGTCTAATAAGCTCAGTATGCTGTTACGCTCAAGAAAAGTAAAGAAATTTCTTGACTGAATGGGTCAAGAAATTTCCTACAGACTCCCCTTTGAAGTGTCATTTCTTCGCAACTGCGTACTGAGATCAGAAAAATTTGATTTTCTTGACCATTTCTTGAAAGAAATTTTCCACGCATCGAGATAGGCGATTCCTCCTCTTGTCAGTAGCAAACCAGCCTAAAATGTGAAAAATGCTCAGTATTTGCCCAGAAATAAGCGACGTTAGTTTAATCGAATATCGGTTATTGAGCGAGTTAAAAATTAGTCGACTAGTAAGCCGATTGATCGACTAATTTAAATAATCGATTATTTTTGACATCCCTATCGACGGCAGACAGAAGCGTGGAATATGACAGACTGTAAACTTGCGTGGTGTATTATTATCAGTTGAACGAGATTGAGACAATTTTTTTAATTTATATTAGAAATCAATTTTTTTAGATATATTTTCTTACAATGCCACCTAAAAAAGATGCAAAAGGAGGAGCAAAAGCTGCTCCAGCCAAAGGTGGAGCAGGTGGAAAGAAAGGTGGTGCCGGAGATGAAGGTTTGTTCATGAAGTATAAAGTCTCGCAGCGCAAAAATATTATGAATCGGTTACGGATTTTTTATTGCAGCTGGCGGCAAGGAGAAGAAAGGAGGAAACGCTGTAAAAGTTCGTCACATTTTGTGTGAGAAGCAAGGCAAGATCCTAGAAGCTCTGGAGAAACTGAAAGAAGGACAAAGCTTCAATGTGGTGGCCACTAACTACAGTGAGGACAAAGCTCGACAAGGTGGCGATTTGGGATGGCAAATCCGAGGAGCAATGGTCGGACCATTCCAGGATGCAGCTTTTGCGTTACCAATTTCGACAATAAATGCCCCGAAATACACAGACCCGCCAATCAAAACCAAATTTGGTTATCACATCATTATGGTTGAAGGGAAGAAATAAACTGTAAGCTTATTTTTGAGAATCATGTTCAATCTTAACTTTAATAAATATGAATAAATGAACACATTTACAAAATTAATAGCTCTTTTTCAATGAGTATTTCCGGTCACCTTCCACCGATTTGATGAATTCTCCCGTTCTGAAGAAGCAATAAGCCACCGCATAAAGCACCACGTAGTTAAAAACGCTTTCAAAGTACGTCCTGCGAATGTAAATGTAACCAACTTCCTCCCGAGCGAAGAAAAAGAAATTGGACAAAACCGAGAGGACGAACACGTGTGTGCCCACCAGCGCTCCCAGTTTCGTATTGGTTCCGAAAACGTTTTTAACGAACCCTTCCATTACTATACAAATCCAATTGAGTGCGGACCAGATCATGACAAATGTGTAAAGTCCATGCCAAATGTAGATGAAGATAAACGTGATGGAACTGGCGAAGATCTTACGAGTGTTGGACGAAGTCTTGGTGCACAGCTGAGTGTAGATATACCTGAAATTGGAATTTTGGTTTCATAAATTTAATTCCAACAGCAATAATAATTCAAACTTACTTGAACAGAAACTCATACAGTCCTCGATCAAAAAACTTCCACATATCCGAATACAGATGAACTCGGCCAATACATATCGGTTTGTGAGGCATCAAAACCCCGTCAAAGGTACCAAAGGCTATTCCAATTCCATAAAACACTACGTATTTTACGTAGAAGAACTGTCCCATCATGTAGCCTAAGCCATACAAAGCCCATAAGTTAACGTGTTGCAATAACTAGAATTATATACCATTGATAATATTAATTCGCCACACATTTCAATAATGTATATCATTTTACCTTCAAATCCAGTTGGATTACATTAATGTAGAAGAAGTGTTGACCGGCTTCCATCACCAATGCCCAGAAAAAGCATATAATCAATCGCATAACTAATGTTTTCAATCGTTCCAAGGTGTTCAAACTCTCCATTGGCCATCGGACCTTTTGACACTCCTTAAATCTTTCGTAGATGATTACTGGACCAAATAACAGCAACGGGAAGTAAAACGAGTATCCCAGCAAATCCACAAACTTGTAATTCTGCGCATTCCCTCTAGCGTTAACTCGATCCAAACAAAAGCATGTGCATTTGATAACGTTCCACGAAATAATTATGCTGAACTCCAACAGCTTATCGTTGTCGATGTCAAGCAAAACGTTCAACTGATCATAAAAGAACAAAATTTTTACGCTATTTATCATCGCTATCCACAGAAATGCTTTGATCCACAGAACGGCTGCGCTTTTCGTCCAATGCCCAATCGCGTAAAAGGTCAAATTTTGCCAAATCAGTATCAGCAAAACCTTGTATCCATAAATGTAGAATACTGCTGCACAACCGAAAACGGTCAGTGCCAAAGAAACCTGCCTTACTCGCAAATATCTTATTACCTCAAATAAAATCGCATGTAAGGCAAAAATCAGCATGTTACTTATGGCATACTTTTTGTAGATCTCCCATTCCCAATCGTAATCATCGCGTCGTCGACCCTTGAAAATTGACCAACCTTCCTCCAGGTAGTAGTAGTTTTGAAGGCTTTCTAAAATTGAAATAAGCATGAATGAGCCTTTGAAATGAAATTAGTTTTCTTTCTCGAATATTCTTACCATTGCTCAGTTCGTAATTTTTGTAGAACGAATAAAATAAGCACGAAACGTAAAATACAATGCACAACGCTGTATCAATCGGAATCTTGAACGATCCCATGGTGACACACTTTCCCCGCTGCTCCCTACAATTTGTTTTGAAACGCCAGAACGACCAACGTTTGTCGGACTAAATTCATTCATCGGCAACTGTCATTATGAATGACCGTCTATGCTTGTTTACAACTTTTACTTCTATTTTACGCACACCACAACTGTTACCGTTAGTTTTGTCTCGCCAGCCGGATACCAACACAACCAAGCTGTGAATCGTAAACAAAATCGTAGTCAATTTCAGGTGAGTGATTTTAGGTTTTGGTTGGGCACTTTTACCTTAAAATTGCATCGAAGAAAACACTTTCTAACTATTTTAGCAATGAACGGTGATGTAGGCGTATGAAAGTGATAAAAAATTACTACATTACGGAAAGTTTTACGGTGTTAATCTGCACTTATTTCTGCCGGTCACTGGTGTGGCTGTGCGTCAGATGTTTTGACACACGTTGTTTTGTGTGGGATGAACGACAATAAGTGCGGTATGCAGCTGCAAACAAAATGTCTCACAAAATTGAAACAATGGAGTCGCCATAAATATTTATCAACTGACAAAACTATGTGCAAACATTGTAAAAGCTTTGCTGATATGACTTGCGATGTATATTTATGTATGGTCTATTAAAATGATACAAATCTGATTTTCACTTTTTGTCTACCTATCAGACTAACAATTATATGTAATGTTTCAATATTTTCGTATTTATTAAATTTAATGTATTCCGAAATGCTGCAAATGTGAACAGAAAAAAATATCAAAATGAATCTTCAAAAATCACCAACATATTTTTAAGAATTTCTCATTGAAGCTTTGCAATTCTTGGCTGCATTTGGTAGTGAAAATATACATTTTAGAGTTTTTGTTTCCTAAAATTTATGTTTCTCTTTGAATACTTCCAATAACTCTTTACGATATTTTTACAGGAGAATTTTTTGTAGATATTCAAGTATTCTGATATGAATTTACCAAAGTTTTGTATTCTGACGAATTTATCTAAAGATTCATATTGAAATGCAATCAGGGGTTACCTCAAAAATTTGTTCAGAACACTTCTGAAGTAGGAAAGAAACCTACTAGAAATCAGTATTTATCGATCCCCCCTGGAACTACATCAAGCAACTTCATCGGGGGAGGGCTGTGCTCATGCACTTCGTCAATTTCAGCCTCTAGCTGCTAGTTCGCTGTTAAAGCTTAATGTCGTCAAAAACAAATATTTTTTAGAGAAGTTACGTTTCTGTTCCAAAATCATTTTTGGCAAGAGGTCTTTATGTTCCTATTTTAAAGGAACTCAGTCGCTACCAGCCTGACGAAAAGCTTTTTTAGTCTTGTGGTAAAGGCTGTCATGGAATTTAGGGGTTAGAAGCAAAATGATGTCAGTGACCTAATTTTGTGATAATCTGCTCTGAACATTTTTCAGCAATTTTTCATTCTGTAAGAATTGTATGGTATTAAAACAGAACAAACTAGTCTTGAAAAATTGTGCTATTTTTTAGTTGAGCGGAAAAGTCACCTGAAAATATCGTTAGAACGATTGGAAACATAATAATTTCCTCAACTCAACTCAACTCTATTTAAAACGACCAAAATGTTACTTACACCGCTTTGTGTTTGAGCCCCTTAAACATAGTAACTGTCAATTTCTAGCCCAGGGTCGTAGCTTCACAGCACACAAAAAAAAAATTGCTAATGTTTGTCCTACCCATGGTTCCGAACGTGGTCGCGCCTCTGTGTGTAGGGCTGTGGCTATATCCTCCCAACTGGCACTGTTGAACGCGTTCTTGACGTGTATTGTTACCATTGCGCAGTATCGATTGCCTCTCCTCTTCTGCTTGGACGCTTTCTCCGCGCACGCGATGACTGCCCGAATAGCATCCACCGTCGAAGTCTTTTTACGGAATCCGAACTGCTTTTTCGACAATCCGTTCTCGCCTTCCGTGTAGATCGTCAGCCTGCCGAGGATGACCTTCTCCAGAAGTTTGCCAAGAGTATCCAGCATGGTCTATATGAAGCAGGATCCCCTGGCGGTTTTCCCGGTTTTGGCAGTAACACTAGCTTCTGCACCTTCCATCTGTCTGGGAAGCAGCCTGTCCTGAATATGTCTGGGAACGCCAAGATTGCTGCCCTTAGCGCTACATTAGGGATACCATCTGGTCCGGGAGCTTTGTTTAGCTTCAATCCTTTCGCAACCCTTATCAGCTCGACGTTAGACACTTGTATACCGGCATTTTCTTCATCTACGTCAGCGTACGGTGTGGGCGGCCACGCGGTTGGATCATGCGTAGGAAAGAGACCGTTCACTAACGCCTTCAGTTTGTCGGGACACATTTTACCTGGGGCAACTAGGCCCTTGATCTTCCACTACTCGATAGGCGTTCGCAGGGCCGTACATTTTCGTTTCATTGAAAGCATTTTCAGTCCCCAACTGACTGACTCAAGCTTGCCTTTCAATTGAAACTCTACTGTTTCGTTTCAATTCGACGAACCTTTCCTTTCATCGCAGCAAGCGTAGTCTCTCATCTCTTTCGTGCTGCTTATGCGTCGTGCGTCATAAATCGGAGCCTCACCGCAGCGAGCTGGTCTTTCAATCGGTAGTCCCTAACTTTAGGAGCTGATTAATTCAAATGAACGACGTTGTAGCCCGCATAGTTTCTCTATCTTATTTAATTACTCAGCAAGTTACATAATTACATTGCAAAAAATAGGTAAAATTCAATTTAAAACATTTTGATAGATTTCAATGAAATTAAATGAAACGAAATTCTTACTCTTTCACCTTCCTTGTTCATTGCTTTCAATTCGGATAACGAAACGAATGAGTGTGGAACGAAGAACGAAGCGACGCAGTTGTTCGTCACCATTGAGACGACACAAACCAAGCGTCGTGTTTCACAAAATGCTTTCGAAAATGCACAGCCCTGGGCGTTCGTATATCGTGTGACAGGTACGATTATACTCTATTCCCAGGGACGTCAAGGAAATTTTCATTACGAAAAGATCCTGGACCGACCGGGATTCGAACCCAGACTTCGAACTCTAGCCACTCGGCTAAGGAAGGCCCCAAGAACAAATACTATTTTTGAATTATTAGCAGATTTTATGAGACATCTCTAGATTAATCCTGAGAACTTCTGGGGAATCTTCTGACAATATTTTTGAAAGAAAAACCAGATATTTCTATAAGAATACCTTCAAAAAAATCCTGTTGTAATACTTGAATTAACACTAGAAAAATTGAAGGAAATAACTTTCTGAAGCAATACATACAGGATATTGTCAAAACATTTTTTAAAAGTAAGTGCTGCATGAATTATGTAAATAATCATTTACAAGTCCTAAAGAATTTTTAAATTAATACAGTATGACCCGTAAAAAGATGCGAAGATCATCATGTCATGTTTTAATGTAGGTCAGCCATTACATGAAAAACCGATCTAGTGGGGCACCGAATTCCGTGAAAATTTGCTATTTTGTTCTGTATCCGAAATATCCTTATTTCGTGTTTTTTGATTTTTGTATTAGAGTGACCATTTCCAAAATAGGGTGACCAGAAAAATCGCGACTTCGCAAAATTTGTATTTAAAAAAAATCATGATTTTTAAACCGCTTGATCGATTTTCAATTTCAAAAATCAAAAATTTCCTTTTTTCGTGTTTTGAAGGCCTCTCGACTAAAAGGGCTATTACTGTTCTCTTTTTCTCTAGAAAGTTCAGAAAATTTTACGTTTACTGTCAAATTTTCAGCGATGCATGTTTTTTGATGTTTGAGATAGGGGAACTTACGTATTCTCGGCAGTCTTAGCCGATGCCGCGCTTTTTTTGTAATTTTCTCGGACATCAGCAGACAAATTCCGCTTTTGTCTGTTTACATTTATGCGTAGCTCAATCCTCTATCGATTCACACCGACAGACTTGTCAAAATGCTTTTGGAAACGTTTTTACAACGTGTGACTGTTGTCGGCAACCTCATTCTCTTCGGCAGCTCCAAATCAGTCGCATTTTGAGGCGTGTTCATTTGAATTGATGATATCTCTGGCAATATTGTTTGTTCAGTCACGAAAATCTCGTCAGCTGGAAGCGGGTAGAACAAAGAATCATCTGAATTTTTTCATTGATGTATTTTGGTAGAAAGATACTGTGTATTTGGCGTTTGAAATTTGATTGCCGATAATAGTCAAATGGTGCCGAAGCCATAAGTCTCCCTATATTTTTTTGAAAATAACAAATCAGTCTTTTTTTATCGGCAAACACTGTAGGTCTCAGTGCATTAGATTTTTCATTTAACCCAAGATCGGTCGCATGCGTGTACTGAGTACACGCACCTCGAAAACAGCTCGCTCTTCATATACAACTCGAGCGAGGCGGTGCCGGTATTGGCTGAAAGCGCGACCGCTCTTGAGTTAAAAAATCATAACTTTTGAACAGCTCAATCGATTTCCAATAATTTTTTTATGGAATAAAAGATTTCAACTTTTCAGCGTTCTCTAAGACAAATATGACAAAAATTTCCCTAGATAGGGAAGTTATTTCGAAATATACTACAGTGATAAACAAAAGGGGCCCAGATAGCCGTAGCGGTAAACACGCAGCTATTCAGCATGACCATGCTGAGGGTCGTGGGTTCGAATCCCGCTGGTCGAGGATCTTTTCGTAAAGGAAATTTTCTCGATTCCCAGGGCATAGAGTATCTTCGTACCTGCCACACGTTATGCACATGCAAAAATGGTCAATCGGCAAAGAAAGCTCTCAATTAATAACTGTGGAAGTGCTCATGAGAACACTTATCTGATAAGCAGGCTTTGTCCCAGTTGGGACGTAACGCCAGAAAGAAGAAGAAGAAGAAGTACAGTGATAATAAATTACATTCACTCACAAAAACAATAAAAATAAAGCTTATGGATGCTATATTTACGTTCAAACAATTTTCGTATTTTTTTATGGGCCAAACTGTACCGTAAAGTACCCATATTTTGCGCGCGCTCCTAATTTCGTTCACTGACATTTTTAACATACCGTAAAATGGGGTGTTAAGGAATCGTAGGGGGGGACTTAAGGGATTGAACTTCTCCATCAACTTTGACAAGTCACAAAAACGTCGAAAGTCGATATATCAGTCATCTGAAATGCTTGATTTGTTCGGAGGATTGTGAGCTGCGTTATGTGATAAGGGATGTCTATTATAATACCGTACAAATACATTGTAGAGTGTAGATATTGGAAACTCTTCGAAACATTTTTGTTCGAATTTTCTGGGCCAAATACATTTAACTACAAAACTATGAAACAATATTAAGAAAAATATATGTAACTTTGAAGATAAGTATATTTAATTGAGATTATAACGCAAACAAAAACTTTTGAAAATGTTATCTAGAACTCGACTTTTAATATTTCTTATGGAAAAAGTGTCTTTTTGAAAATAAGTAGTGTTTTAAGGTATTATCTCTTATACTTTTTCCAAGTTACTAAACTCATTCGAATGATGCCGTAGTATATTCCAATAACATTTTGGCTTCTTCCGTGAAGTAAAACAGCATTGTAAAAGTTAAGGTGAAGATGCCTCGAAGCCAAACCTCAAATTTTCAAGAGCACGAATCTAGAGAATCAGACTGCGGTTTAAACTGAAAATATAATCGATTGGTTACCAAACATATCTAATCTCGAAAATCGGTAAAACTGGGCGAAAAATCTTTATAACAACGAAGTAAATACGGGATTTTTCTTGAAACTATTTCTAAAACTTGTTCGATTACGCTTGTAAAATGTTTTGGAAGTTTGAATGATTCTTTCATTTGGAAATGGTTTTGAAGCCATTGATCCTTTTAGTGATACACCTATAAAGTGGTAAAGAATAATAAGCTCTTATAGCTCTTTTTGGGAACCATTGCGGTATCGTCGGGCACTAAACGAATTGTGTTATAGAGTGTGCGTTAGATACTGGAACACTTTTCTTCCGTTTTTTTTTCGACCATTCCACTGGGTGTTGCATGCAAATACCTTGTTTAGTGTAGTGTTTTATTTACAGGGCTAATTGGCCTTTTTCCCTATTAAAAACAGCTTGTTGAAATTATCCGTATATCATAGATTATTTACGAAGTTGCTCTGCATAGCTTATAGGTTTCGTAAACTGTAAATATATAGTTTATGATCCTGTTTCGTACAAGTATAAAAATCATTTCAAGACAATTTTACCATATATTGAAAGTTCCCAAATAGGATTAATAACTATGTAAGATTTAGCAGTTAAAATAAAACGGTTTGCGTTTCCAGGAGTTCCAAGTTCAATAATGTTGATGTAATATTATGTATTGATTAAGGTTGAACATAATCATGAATTTGAATGAAAGCATCAAAGTTATTGACCAAAAAGATTATGTTTTGTTGATGGCAAAATATGGTTTTATCGACTCAAATTCCTTAACACTCCATTTTACATTTCCGTCAAAAATCACACATTTTTATGATTATCTCAGGAATCTGTCATAGGATTCTCATAATTGTATTTGGCTTTTAATATACATGACGTGAGCATTGTAGGGCTGTCCTTTGTTCAATTATTGACATTCTAGAAGTTGCTTGAATTTCGAATTGAAATGTTTTTTCATCCCTTAAGGTGAAGATGAATCGAAGCCAAACCTCAAATTTTCAAGAGCACGGATCTGGAGAACCAAACATCCGTTTAAGCTGAAAACTTTATCGATTGGTCACTCGCTGGTGGTGATCAATCGATTAAGTTTTCAGCTCAAACGGGTATTCGGTTCTCCAGATTCGTGCTCTTGAAAATTTGAGGATTGGCTTCGATTCATCCCAACCTTAACACCCCATTTTACTGTATTTTGCGAAACATTTTTTGTTGGCTAGTATCTTGAATAATTACCCATAACGCGGGTAGATCACCTTTTCGTGGTGCGTTATGGGGTAAAGATCTACCAATGAGTCCTAGTCCTGATTGCTTCAAACGAAGAGAAGGAACACTATTAGTCCTTGTTACATTTAAAATGTTGTTTAAAGTGAAAAGTCTCGGTTTTCCAGTAGCCGAGAATGACCTTGAGACAAGGAAAAAAATGAGTCGAAATCAACAAGTTGTTTTCTAATCTTTTATTTATTTAGTTCTCTAGTTTGAAGAAGTAAGGACTAGGATACTGATGCATGAACAATATCGTTGTCACTTCTTGACTTTATCATCCGATCCGATTTTGACTGATAAAGGTACCCACCACACTCTTCGAAGGGTTTAAAAAGCGGAACCTTTCAATTAGAATCCTTTCCTGTGATGAAGTTGACAACTGTAAAAAAATGAATACTTTTTCACTTCTCGATAGTGACAAAGTAATACGACATGCACTATACAATGGACTACAATAGATCAAATATTGGTCGCAGTGGTTTATATTCCGAACAGAAAAAAAAAATCTTGAATAATTCTACTTCAGTCATAGTTACATAAAATGCAATCATATAGTCTAATATGTAGTAACAAATATGGATAAAATGGCAGTGAGCGAAATTGGGAACATGCGTGAAATAAGGTAGGATCACAGTATTTAGAAGAATAACACAGCGCAACAAAAATGACATTTTTGCGTGTCTCAAGGATTAAATAATGTGTCTAGTAAATTTGGGGTTGCTGAATCTGATGCTATTCTCAGAAATGTTCCAGCACGTCACAATTTTTAGCTACAGGTCGCAAAAGTTTAATAAAATTCTGGTTTTTTGATGTTTGCATTAAATTTCAAGTATATTTTATCAAACCCTTTTGTGATCTAATCCACCAAAAGTTTAATAAAATTCTGGTTTTTTGATGTTTGCATGAAATTTCAAGTATATTTTATCAAACCCTTTTGTGATCTAATCCACCAATCCTACAAAATTGGACTCAAGCTTTCATTTTTTATATAATTTGGTTGAAATCAAACGATAAAATTTAGATTAAACCGATTTTTTTAACATGCTTTCTGTCTCCATGCAAAATTCTTCGTTTCTCTTATATGGGGAAGTACAATACTTTTTGAAACCATCAAAAAATAACTTTTCCGCATCCAAAGTGGTACGAACTTTGTTAATAAGTATTGTTATACACATAAAGATTGAATTCTGTGGCAAATTAAGCAAATAAATTCCCTTACAAGCTGGCAATCTTGCATGCAAGATAGGGGGAGATCCCCCAGTACCGGACACATAAGCCACTAAATTCATAATTCGAAAAATATTGGTTTTATGAGCTCGTGTTACCCATTTATGATAAATATTATCATTTTTATAGTGTACAAAAATAAATTTGAAAATATAAATATGAATTTTGACATTGCATTTTGATTATGTATTTTAGTACCAAATTGATCGATCTTGAAAGGTGGCACCCAATACCGGAAATGCCTCGAATTCTGTAAATTTGAACATCATTGAATGTGTTTACTATAGGAATAGTATATTATTGCCGCAATGTTGCATTTGCAACATTTACAAGAACAATTTGAGTTCTTCTTATTTTACAAGATGTCCATCAAAATCCTCTTTTATATATGATGAAAAGTAGCACATTTTACGATATTGTTCTGAATGTTCATTCTTCTTAGTTCTATCGCATGTTTGATACCATGATCGACGGAATCCATGAAAAATGAATGTATTTTGAGACACTTGTGCAATAATTACAAAGATAACATATAACAAATCAAGCTGTCCGAAACTGGGGGACAGGAAGTGCTTAACCAAAATTGTAAGTTGTCCGTATTTAGTTCAATTATGGTACAAAATACATTTATACTATCAAATTAGGATTATTTTCGAACATGCTTACATGATCCAAAGTATTTTTTCATATTCAAAAAAATTACTAAATAGGCTGAATATTAAAGCGATACGTCAATTTTTTTAAGATTTTCAAAATTTTCTACTTTTTTAAAAGGGCATGCATATTTCAAGGATGTGTTATTCTACGCAAACATTAGTCTCCATAATAGCTTCCTTTCTTTCTAATACACCATCTTGATTGGACCATGATTTCTCAATTTTTTGACTTTGTCCGGTATTGGGTGCTGTCCGGTACTGGGGGATCTCCCCCTATTTATTTTTTCAAAGGCGAAGGCGGGCCGTGGTCGCTTAATCTGAATACCTATGCCATACTGAACTTGCTCATACTGGCCAAATTGTCCGCGATAGTGTTCGCCACTTTACCTTTGTCATTCTCCTCGTACAGCAGTTTTGGTATATGATGGCTCCGTTGAAATCGACTTTGCCGTTTAGTATTTTGGCCTGCGCTTGAGCACCGATTCCGCTGGAGGACATGGGGCTTCCTGCTGGTTCGTTAGCTTGATAACGAACCAGCAGGAACGTGATAACGTGCCGCAAATGAGCACTATTCGGAAGGTACAAAAATAATTAACAACCAGAATAATAACACATGTGCAAAACACTTACCGTTGTGGATGGACTGCAACACTCACTTAAAGTTTTCCACGTACCGATTGTAGTCCTTGATGTTCCTTGATGGCACAGGATTGCTTCAAATTCTGGCGCTTACCAGCAGACGTGATGCCAACAGTTAAATCTTACTGGAGTATGTGGATTCATCAGCAGCCAGCAGCAAATGGCGTAGCTCAAATATGTTTTCTTTAGTGGCAAACAACGGGTAAGATCCGATCCGCGGTGCCACTTGTTAGCACCGCAGGAATCCTTCTTTGCAAAAAAAGCAAAACATAAAAAAACATTTTTGACAGAGTAAAAGCTAAGTTCCAATTTTGAACTTACTATTAGTAAAGTATCGCTTCATTCATACGGTATTGAGTGAATGCTCAGAGACTTTACTTTTGTCAAATCGGTTTTATTCATATGACCTATTATTATCTTGAATTTCGGTAATTTTTTTTTTTCAAACATTAGTTTAGTGATGACTTCTACATTCAATGTGTTTTTATTTTGTACATTTTATTGCATATTAATGTTTTTAAATGCATATAAATGCAAGAAAATCTACTTGAATTGGCTTGCGTTGAACAATAACTGCACGAATTGGTGAACACTCACGCCAAAGAAGCTCACTGTTTCTTCGTTGTGAAAAAAAGAAGCTCCAGAGATTCCTCCATAATGCAGAATTATCCCAGGAATTTCTTCAAAGAAACTTCGAGAAATTCCCGTACAGACACCTATTTCAAAAACATATTACATTATTTTTTTTCTGTTCTTATAAAACACTTCTAATTTTTTTTTCGATAAATGTTCGATATTTAGAGAAACTATGAAACCTTTATATAATTCAACGATTGTGTACAACGTAGAATGATCCAATGACTATTACAAAATTACCGGTCAACGGGCGGCAACAATCAAATATTCAGAAATATTGTCAGCAGGAATTATCCAAGCCGTTAAATGAACTCGATTTACTCCTTCGTGGAAAAAGTAGGATAGAAACCATTCATAGTTTAACGTTTCATTTAAAAGAGTACAGAGGCGCTGTAAAATTATAGTTTTTGCTTTTAGCTATCCATATAAAAAAAAGATGAATAATAACAATTTAATAAAACAAATTCTGGCCTTTTAAAAACGATTATGATAATCCTTAACGGGGAAGCCGAGTTAAAAAATGAATCATTTCGGTTTTGGTGAGGTTCTCAGTATGCCTGACAAGACTGTACACATTTTAGAAACTAGCATTATTCCTACCGAAACTTCTAGCAGTTGTCCAATCAGCTTGAGTACCTCATTCAGTAAACTTTTTGAAGAAAATATTTTGCACAAGATTTACTTTCATAATAGAACTTATGGTATTATATTGGATGGTTAAAAAAAAAACCTTTAAATTTATTTTCGCCCTGTTTTTTTTTTTTTTGATAAATTCTTGGTTGTAATTTTTACAAAATTTAACATGCAGCATAGATTTTCCGAATTTCTGTTTTTTTTTTTCTTTTTGCTGGATAACGACATATGGCGATTGAATATTTGATTGTTGCTTATTTTCATGAGAAACCTTGACTTTCTGTTTTAGTTACCCTGTTACCCAACATCCATTCAAATTTGAGCCTCTTAGATTCCGGAAACAAAATTTTCTCTAGTATTATTAAGTGACTTTAGATTTATCCAAAATTCATATTTTTCAAGGATTCATAAATCTGATTGGTTTTTTAGCTTCCTATTTTATTCGCATAACGTCGGCATCGATTATGATCATCAAATGTAAGAAATGCGCCACCCCACTAGCGGAACCCGAAGCTCAATATATTCTACCAGTTCACATTGCAAGCAGCCCCACCACTGTCAATGCTGACGAGGACGAAGGAATTTGCCAAACGGAAGTGGAAAATACAGAGATATTCATACACGAGGATCATCTTCCTGACTGGATGCGAACGGAAATCGAACAATCACAGTGGACCAAAGGGAAACTGAAATGTCCAAAATGTGCCTTTAAGGTGGGTTCGTTCGATTTCGTGTCCGGCACCCGATGTAAATGTGCGCATAACCAGGTGCTGCCTTCGGTACATTTCATTAGGAGTAAAGTGGATATGAGAAAGTGATGGAAAAAAGCAGTGTTATGTGTCAATAAATACTTTATTTCAAACTCTTAGGCATAAAAGATACAAAATATGTTTTTTTTTTGTTCGCTGATTGGGCCATCCTAATTAACCTTATAATTTACTACAAATATGTACGCGTTTGCTGCTTTGAGACGAATAGTTGAAACATGTATATAAGTGTACGTGTGTAAAGATTCAGCTTCTGTTAAAAAAAACTCTTACTCATCTAATATCACATTTCATTTTGTTCGATCGTAACGTAAGGTTTTTTTTGTTTGCAATCGTTTGCTAATATGACGAGAGAATGATTGTTCGCTTTCTATGTTTTTTACTATTATTTCTTGTAGAGTGGTGTGCGGTGTTCTACTCCGTTATAGTGCTTGGATTTAAATTAGTTTGTATATTAAATTAGGACTCGTTATAATTCTAATAGAACTCATTTGTAGCAGTGGGGTTTTGAACTATATTTACAATAGTTAATGTATGAATTTAAATAAAATAAATTATGAATAATTTAATACACAGTGACTAGTTCAATGAAGTACGTATATGAAGTTCAAAATAAAATTACGGTGATGATAGCTTGATGGTAATTCAAATGTTTTGCACCTCTTTGCTTGAACGGTATCTATTATGATCACACTCATCTTGCTTGGAAAACATTGGAAGTAATTTTGTAGAGAACATAGCTTTTAAAAAATGTGTGAAAAGGGTTATGGGATAATATTATGCTATAATAGTAACAAGATACAATTCTGCTCGTAATGCCGAAATTAAATGTTTGTGTTAGTTGGTATTAAGTGTCCGAAACATAACGCTTGTTATCTTGATAATTGATTCTAACAAATTCGAAGTTCAGAAAATATTTCTTTATTAATGATAGTGACTTTAGTTCTTTTAGAAAAGAGGATGTTTAAGCATAGAGGAGTGAAAACTTTAAATTACATCGCTCTATATCAAATACCTATACTAAATGACACAAATATATGAGACTAGAATGAGATCGTTCGAAAGCTGACTAGCGCATGACTTAGTGTTAGGACTAGATTGGAATAATAACGACCAGACATGGTTGACTAGAGGTACAACCCTGACTTTGGCTAATGGTTTTTGGTTTTACTAAATTATTCTGACTAGAATCTTTACAAGTAACCCGACTAGATTCTTGACTAGAAGTGCTCTTCGTTTGTTTCCGGTGCCGACTAGAACCTACACTAACCTAAACCCTTCCTTGTTTAAAAACCTACAATTTTCCCAAGCTTTTGACAATTTTTCGAACATTGGTTCTCATTTTTGGTTACAATTATAATATGGCACAATTTTCCACTCGATTGCAAAAGCTATCCCCGAACCTGCGCCTGTGTGCTTTTGACTTTTCCAAAGCATACCAGAGAAAAAAAAAATTGAAATGACTGAAACTGACGATAGGTAAACTGAAAACATTCAAACACAAAACATATCTCACTAGTAGTTTGTCTTTCATTTGACTTAATAGTAGTAACCCTTGTTCCAATGTGCATTGTCTATTGTCTGTACACGTTGCTTCCTTTGCGATTGGGATAAATCTTAACTTAAGGCTATCGTTGTAAACTATTAACTAAGGATTAGCGAAAGATGTTGAAAGGGTTAGTGAGGAATTAGGCTAAATAAATAATAGATATATTAAGCTCTGACCTTAAAGCCTAATTGAATGACTAGATGGATACTCATCTTTGGGTGACTTAGAAATCTTTGGAAAATTTCAAATCGAATGTACAAGAAGTATGGAGAGGGTAGAAGATTCTGTCTGAATAATACAGTTTAGGGCTTCAAACGTTCAGCAGCAGCTTTATAATAACCAATATTGATAACGATCAGAAATTTGTAAAACACGATGTGAGACAAATATGAATCAATATAAATACTCGTTTCTTCCAAAATTAACAAAATAAATACGAATAAATTTAAATTTAAAAAAGAATTACTTTATCAATGTTATAAAAAACATCAAACTCACTGTCTATGGATGAAAGATGATAATTTTATTTCTGGTACTCAGTGCTTAAAATTGTAACTCATTTGCAGGCCTTTCGCATTCGAAAATCAAAAAACTATCTTTGAAAACGTTGTGGAAAAATATGACGTTAGTGCAGTTCCATATCGAAAAATTAAAGGCATATCAGTCTTTAAATGAACCTTTAACCCACACTAGAATAGACGGGATAGACTTGTTTTTTTTATTATTATTATGACAATCTTTGTCTATACGAAAGACAATGTCAGAGCTAGAAATTCATCAGATGGTAATAATGCTATAGGAGCAGTTTATTTGCAATGATTCAAACACAATTTAACAAAAATATTTTGAATGACTTCGAAAAATCGTATATCTTATAGATTTGCATTTGCAAATATTTTGTCGTAACGTCTTGAGTTTTCTCTACTTAGATATTTAAATATTTAAAATAAACTGACAGTTTGGAATTATATAACACTTAATGTGTGTCTGTTTAAAAAATGTGATACCAAAATTCTATTTGAAAATTTCTAATTTCTTGGAATTGCGATAATCTACCGAAATAAAAGGGGTTATAAAATAATTGCTTTACTTGGTTTCCTGTGTACTGCATCAAGTCTCCCAATTGAAATAAATCTCGCGTTTAGTATCATAAGGGTGTAACTGCAATGATCGATTTTCTCTTTAGCTTATTATTTGACCAGGTAACTGTTTTCGGCTGCTATTTTGAATTCAGTAGAAACAACTCATCATGCAGCGTCGTAAAATACTACAAAAATCACTTGAATTACGTTTTCTAACCGAAAGAGAAAATTGACTAAGAGAAATCGATCATTGCAGATACACGAGAAATGCATTTTCTAAATAAATTTAAACCAGTTTTACATTTTTTAATAGGCGAGTTACATTTAGTTTTGAGTAGGTAGTAATAAAAATAAATTGTATTATTTTTTCCGAAAAGAGTTATTGTAATCGGAAAAAGGGTTTTTTTTTATTTGTCAAATCTCAAAAATAAAGAAAAAAACAAGTTCCCGACTTTAGTATATGTTTTGAAGAGGGGATCAAGGAGGTAATCTAACATTTTCTAATTGCTTCGTAAAACACGTCATTGGAAAAACGAAGTTTCAAATACCGCAATTTTGAAACTGTTTCGTAATTCATGATTTTGTGGAACGTGTTACCTAGAGTGCCTTTGTAGAATTTTTATGGAATTTAGATTTCCCTGCAGAGTTACAGCCGCATTAAGAAAAAGGGATCAAGTCTCCTTACTTTCCCTTACAACATGTAGATTCAACAGAAGCCATAAAGCAGTTGAACAAAAATCTGAACATCTTTGATGAACCTAATTTTACTCTTTTCTAGTATCTTGCCTGGATATAAAAGATTTTTTTTATATAATTACAAACGCCTGAGTCTTTTATGATGTTAATACAAAAAATATATATTAATTTACAATCAAATTATCATGTAGGAAAGTATTAACAATCTCCCAAAATTTTTTTTCGTACACGACATAATATACTTGCACCAGGAAAAAATATAAAAAAATCATATTTTTAAAGGTTAGGCATTCATTAAAATTTTTATTATTGTCAAAAGATGGTGTCTAAGGACTATTCATTTTATAATGTGAACACCTTGTGCAAGCTATATCTCATTAGTTTATTAATAAAATCGCATCGTTCGACTAATATTGTATTATGTTATGATAATAAAAATAATATAATTTCACACGAATATGGAACAACATTTAGAACGGTCGATTTTTGAAACTGATCAAAATCAATGATTATTAGATATTGGCTGAAAAATTTGTCAATCTATATTTTTTTATTTTAAAAAAAGACTTGTTCTTCAAAAGCGTCATTAATAAGAAGTCTGCTAAAACTAATCAAGTTATTTTTAGAGCAACAATTTTGCAGATATTAAAAAAAAAACATTTTCACCGATTTTTTGAAGAAAAATATATTAAGTTCAAAGGGAACAGACATAAATATAATTTTTTGGTTCAAAGTGCGTCTTGGCGGAAGTTCTAATATAAACTTTATAAGAAAAATAACTTACGCCTTCATAAAGTTGCTGTTGTAGTCCCCATGTCATATTTAAAGCACAATGGAGAAAAAAATGCTTTATTTTCAGAAGATCTCTCGATGCAGAATGGAAATCATTAAAACTGGCAGCACTGCAAAATCCAATTTATACTGCATGTTTTGGTTTCATAATATATTGTTCTGGGATTACCAATCGAAATATTTGGAGAAAAACGTTTACAAATTGCTAAAGATCGGTAAACATGCGTACATGTTTTTAAAAGTATAATGGGTAAAATTATTGTTTAAGTATGCAATTAAAACAATTATGGATGAATTAAAAGTGTCATCATTACTGATTTTATATAGCTCAAGCTTCAGTAGAACAGTAAAGCATACCAACATACAAGTTACTCATAAAAATGAAAATTCTTGTTATGCGAACAATAATGTTTAACTTTGAAGAACAGCTTTTCTTAGAAAGTTTTGGAAAAACTATTTGGTTCTTCAACCAGAAGATTTTTTTTCAAATCTTATATTTCCATAACGTCGTAGAATAGTAGTAGAACGATTCACAGGAAACCGATAACGATTTCATCAATAAACAAAAAAGATATAGCAGAAACAAAAATAAATGATTGCCTAATGCATACTTTAATCGATTTTAAATATTTAGTTGTAAAATAAAAAAATGAGTCTTCACGAGTTAACCATTTAGACGGCTGATCAAATATACAATTGCAATGGAATAATATATAACTGTTTTGTGAATCAAAAGCACAAACAAAGAGTAAACCTATTCAACTTAGCTGAAACAAAAAAGTTCGCACATAAATTTGAAACGAAAATTAAACAGAATCTTCCATCTCCCGGTGACTTAAAATCTAAAAAAAAGATTGTTGTAAGTACAGAGCTTGGCTCCACAGTCTTATTCGCTATAAAGCTATATACACACAGTCTTCTGCTCTTGGTTGCATGTTTTATTTGGTGTGATGCTGATTTGTGATTCGCAAAATGTACAGAAAGTAAATCATATTCATAAGCTCTGCCGGCCGACAGTTCCTAAATGCGAAGCGAATTTCGAAGTAGAACACCGCCACTTGTTGTCCCGCGCCTAACCCGGTTTGTTTTTCGATATAGTATTTAATGATAATGATAGTACTTAAGCAACTATTGTATTAGGCAACTTACGAGTATAGAGGTTCCTTTCCAAGACTTAGACAACCAGTGCGGTCGTGTGGCGGATTACCGAGGGTCCGTTGCGAAGATGGGCCAGCGCTGCCGCGGCGATGTTCTCCTCCTCTGTGAAGCGATCGCAATACGCTGACCGGATCTGTTCCTCCATTTCCTGATCGACCTGGTAGTCCTCGTTGATCACCAAGGCACGCTCGTCGTAGTCATCGTCCTCCTCCTCATCGTCGTCGGTAGGATCGGTGTGCGATGATTGTGATTGAGCCATGTGGTAATTATGATGAACTAATTCTCGTTTCAGCGGAGGTTCACTGGCCACTACGGTGAACACTGTTTGTGGTGCTTCGGTCATGTGATTCACGTAAACCGTGTTGCTACTGTTGGTGGAATGGTTAGACTCTTCACCGGAACTGCTACGGTAGCTGGCGGATGTTGTAATGATTGTTGCGTTTGTTTCGATTTCGGCACTTGATTGATTATGTTTGGATTTATTTTTAGCCTTATTATGTGTCAGCTGATGCTTTTTCAGATACGCGGGACGCTTGAAGGTCTTGTTACATTGCTCACATCGATATTTGCATTCCAAATCGTCAGCTTTATCTCCATCTCCTTTCTTAGCAACTTGATCTCGCGGCTTGTGCCAACGACGATGCGACGCCAGATTTGCCGGGCAATTGAATCGCTTGCTACACTCTGGGCAACGATATTCCAGTAGTACTATACAGGCACAACGATGCTGGGCTAGGCCGAAGGCATCCTCAAATTCCAACCGACACAATTTGCAATTATAGGCACCTATCACGTTTGGAATGGTGGCCAATTCGGCACGCACTTCGTCGGATATTTCCACCAAATTGAACTGTGGATCAATATCACCGGACTCGCGAGGCATGTCACCGTTAATGGCTTCTTCTAGTGAAATGATAATCGTACCGGACACTGGTGATGTTGTTTCTTCGTCGAACTTTAACTTCCTGGCCGCTTTCGTTCGACGTTCCTTCGAAATTGGAACCACCGGAGGAGGGTTCTTTGAACTCTTGGGAGCCGCGCCGATTTTAACCGGTTTCACTGGTGTGGCTTCCCTCTCTTCCGGCACTGTCTGTTCAATCTTAATCTGTTTGGTCCGATTTCCATCGCGGTTCTCGTCGTTCTCATCGCGATAGCGTTTCTTCAGCGGTGAAGGCGTCAAAGGAGGGGTAATCGCACCCCCGAAGCATTGCTTCACCGTCAAATCAAGCGGCGACTCGCCTGTGAGCTTGGCAATGGCCGCCACAGTGATGGTGGGAACATATTGCGCCTTGAAGCTTGGCGGCAAATCGGCCACCGTCGTCAGGAGACCCATCGGTGGGCGAACTTGGATCTGTGATGAAGCCATACTAGCATGTCCCACTCACACACGCACTATTCCTCCCAAGTGCGTATCTTTAAACTCTCTCCACTTATCCACTAAACAGCAAGGCGTCCACTTTGTCTCATGAACACTAAACACTTTTACACACGTTGATTCGTTAACCGAGTAAAATACTTAAACTTTGCGCAATAAACTAGGTATGTACAGGGAAAAGTAGTGCGTAAAACAAATCACTTGTTCACCGGACCGAAGCCTGGCAGCGAATGACACGACGTCGGCTCGTATCCTTGCACTTTATATAGGGAATCAGTTTCCCCTAGCCGAAGGCAACCAACACAAATCCAGGCCGAAGGATACGCGGTAGCAATCGTCCGTCGGGCCGTAGCGGTAAAACCTGAGCATGCGCCCAACAGGAATCTCCCCCGATCCTTGTGTTGGTGGTGTATGGTGCTGGGACGCCAGGTTTCCCCTTCGATTCGCACCGAGCAACAGCAACGCATAACAAAGCATGATAGACGGAAAAGCGGCACGCGACTCGATCCCGCAAGGACCAGTGGTTCAGAACGTGTTTCGCTTTGCGTTCAACATTTCACGAAGTTGATGAACTTAAGTATTTAGACATTGAAATGCGTCAAGCATTATTTTTTATGTAAACCCATCTCATTGTTGAAAATAAGTTTCAGAATTTAGTTTTATTAAAATTAATTTATTAATAATATATTATTAATTTATTTTATTTCTAAATTTATCCACAAATTTCATTGAAGTTAACTATCCATAACTCGATACTGCAAATCAAGATATCCAGCGGATTCATATAGAGGGACCCGGGGCATTAATGAGACTAAGGAATGTGCCAATTTCTAATAACATCCATATTTTTCGCTGTTTTTCATGTGTATAGGGTGCATATTATTTGGACTATTTCATGAGAACAACATCAATCAAATGATTGCATTTATTGATCAATGGCCCAAGATTATCTGACACTTGGCTTCTCAGATAGCTTTATAAAAGTTGGTCAGGATCCCCAAATTCAAACCAAATGTCCTTTCTTTTTCACATCAGATGTACATGCAATTTCCGTTGCGTAAACTGAAAAATTAGTTTGTAATTAAGTTGAGCGGCATTATTTTTACATCACCTGAAAGCTTTGTACATTGGCTTTGTGGAAAAAAAAATGGAAACTACGAAAACTTAGATGTGTGTATTTATTATGGCTTGTGCCACTAAAGGAACACATGTGCTTATAGTAGTGCTACAGGTATACCTCGATTTAGTGGACCCTCGATTATATGGACCCTCGATTTTATGTACTTCGATTTTATGTACATTTTACCTCGATTTTATGGACATTAAAATATCATGTTTAATTTTTTGATGTTTATCCCATTCTAAACATGCGTTATGTAAACTTAAACAATGTGAGGAATTTAAGCTATGCTTATAGAGCGATTGGGTCATGTTTTGTTGAAAAATGTAAAAAATAATCATAAATATACAACAAAGCTTTTACAAGATGGGAAAAGTTTAAAAATGAGGAGCAGTTCGACTTACTCAACCCGTTTTAGTGGCTTTCGAGTGCTTTTAATTTGGATTTTGTCCCAACCAGCTAACACCCTCTGTGTAGTGATAAACGATAACTTTTAACATGTTGCCATTCACGACTTGCTTCAACCATGGTTGGGAAAAATCTTGAAATTCACTCTACAGTAGCCAAGAAAAGCCAATCACAGTCAGCGAAGCCAGTGAAACTCACGCCCATCGCTGCTGTAGGCAAAAAGCAAAATAGCAAAAAAAATAGCAAAACACCCGTTGCTAAGGGCAACCCAGAATTACTGTAGAAAAATGATCTATTTCCCGCTGCATTTCCCGCATTTAGAGCCTTCAATGGCACTCATGATTTAGAAAATTCGTGCACCCAACATAGGCTACTTGATGAGATTCACGTTTTTGAACTACTGTACTGGGAGAGCCACGTGATTTTTGCGAAAATTCAAGCCTACTACTATTACCATTCCCAGCACTGGCTTCAACCAAGTTTATAGTGATTTGTGGGAATTTTAATTATTAATAAAATAGTTACCTTTTGTTCTTTGGATTGTTCCGAAAACCCCACAAATTCGCATTTCTCATAAGGGGGTTTTATACTTTTCAGAGATTGATCCAAGTGCTCCTCCAGAGTTTTCTCGAAGAAGGAAAAGTTGTTAAATCAAGCAAGGATTTATCAACAAACTACTCAAACGATTATGCATCTTTCTTCAGGATTATTTAGACGAATCTACTGAAATTATTGCAGTAGTTTCTTTATTTCTATAAACTCGTTTTGAAGCACTACAATTAGGAAAGATTTTTTATGAATGATTCGTGCACAATGATTCAATCACTCCAATCGATACATACGTTCCTGAAGTTTTTTTTTTTTAAGACAAAAATTCCTCAATGAAGTCGTTCGAAAATTGTTGAAGAAAACTTTATAATGATTTATCTGGAAGTTATTTTAAAATTTCAAAAATAAATTCTATTTATTATTTTATACGTTTGTTACTTGACATACACTGGTCATACTGGAATATCTCGAGATTAAAATATGAAATTTTGCTACAAGAAAAAGTTTTGCTTACATACGATATTCTAATGGAAAACCTTTACCAGAAATAACAGAGTTAACTCATAACTATTTTATTTAAATTAAATATTTGATTTAGTTAGAAAAACACTTTTAGTATATTTTTTTGAAATATATGAAGACTGATAGCATGTTGATGAAACCGATTTAATAAAAAATTTAATCATGCATTTTTTACTAAATTATATTCTACATGGAAAGTAAACTCTTATTCTTCATGCTAGGTGGATAAGGTCACCAAAAATTTGATAAATTATACACGCGGAGAAATAGATTGTACGGTCAACGAAAAATTGGGTGATACTCTCAGGGCTAACAAACATTTTTGTTGAATTCAACCCGAAATGTCCGTTGGTTCTACAATCATGATTGTTGTCACTCAGTTTGACATGTTTGTTAATCCAGCAATCATTTTTGCCATATTGAAAAGTTTGTTTGTTAAACCGATAATGTTAGGTTAAGTATTGTTTTAATTCCATTTCGATGTTTTATTTTATTTGAAAATAATAAAACAAGCAAATGTACATGTAGAAAAAAAAGTTTTCGAAAATAATTCTTCACAAATGTATTGAACAATACATAATATGGAAAACTCATTATGTTTTGGATAAAATAGAAGTCAAATCTTATTTTCCAGTTTCATATTCTTATAATATTAAACTAAAATATACTATTTTTATTTTTTAAAATGAAAAATTTACGCAAACCTCAATAAAAGTTTCATTTATATTTTTCCTGGATTACAAATTGTAAAATTGATTTTACCTTTGTGAATTTGAAGTAGATACTGTCCCATGTCCCATTACGCTTATTTTGTTGGCTATCATGTCCGATCGATAGGATACCTTTATGGAACCATAGCATTGGCAATAAATTTGCTGGAATTTTTGGACCTTGATTAAAATTTTACCAAGCTGCCGTTCTACGCGTCTCGCGATCCTTAAGGCTTACATAGGGTAGGTGTACCAATTATGGATGCAATATGTCAACAGTAGTGATAAAAATCAAGTTGTAACCGCGTTTCTAAAACGCAAGCATGACTTGTTGGTGTCAATTACTAGTTTAAAGCCTTGCGAATCTGTTGATTTAAACAGTTTTAGTACTAAATTAACTTTAAGCTTCTAAAAATGGATTTTAAAAAGCGTTGTCTTTGTACCAATTATGGCAATAGCGTTCCTAGCATTCGACATAAAAGTGTACCAATTATGGACTATCGAATATTTGCACGAAATGAACTCAAACACAATGAAGAGCGAATGATAATGCAACGCTTATATGCAATGAAGATATCGCTCATAAAATTTTCCAAAAAATTTGGGTTAAATAGATGTTAAATCAATTTTTTGCAATGGGTTCATGGGAGAAAATTAATTTTCGAAAAAGAAGTCAAAATGTAGTGTAAATGCAAATTATGATACAAAACAGCATTAATGATCTCACATTACCTTTTAAGTGCCAATTTTTAACGAGAAAAGAGGGAAAATTCAAAAATCGAGTGTCGCTGAAAACCCCTCTCTACCATGAAATTAGCATCTTCCGCTCGCGAACGTTTTCGAAGGTGTGATTGAAAAATCTTAGTAATTGAGTACAAAACATGAAGATAATGCCTTACCGAACCGTCCCGTCGTGGAAGTCACCCGCAAAATAGCTTTACTTCTTTTATTTCACTGATTAAAAAACGTAAACAAACCGCCTCCAGAGTATTGCCATAATTGGGCTCTCATACACTCTTTGTACCAGTTATCGACATAGTGGAAATAACACGATTTCCAACTTTAAACAGTAGAATTGATTGCATACCAGCTAAATTTATTCATTTGTTCTCACTAGGCAACATACATTCATCGGTTGAAACAGTTTATCAGGATGAAAACATACATTTCGTAACGGAGGTCCCTTATGCCTTGTTCAGACTACGGAGTTGTATCATGATACAAGCAGCGTGATACAATTGTATCACGAAACCCGTTCACACTGGATATTATGGTGATATTGTTCGACAGCTGATATTATGTTGATGTTGATTATGTTGATAATTTTGTTGATTACTATCTCTTTGCTAAAATCTTACAGCTCCGGAAGTTCCTCTAGGAAGTTTATCGGAGAAGTTCGTGCTGTTTATTCCTTCAGGAAGTTCCTCCGGAAGTTCTTCTGGGAAGTTTCTCCAGCAGTTCCATCTGGCAGTGTATCCAAGAGATTCCTCCGAAAGATCTAAAAGGCATTTCTGTAATTTCTTCGGATTTTCCTTTAGACATTCGTTCGTAATTCCCTGTGGAATTTATTTCAGAATTTTATTTGGAATTTCCTTCGGAATTTTGATTGGAATCTATTTCAGAATTTTCTTTGAAATTTCCTTTGGAAGATCCATCGGAATTTCCTTCAGAACTTACTTTTGAGTTTTCTTTGGAATTCAAAATCCATGCTGTTTTTCCGGAATAAACTTTGGACATGCCTTTGAAATTTCCTTTGGATTTTCCGTCGGCATATTCATCATAATTTCCTTCGAATTTTTTTTTTTTTTTGATTCGGAATTTTCTTCTGAATTCCTTTTGGATTTTCCTTAAGAACTTCCTTCGGAATTTCATTTGCCTTTGAAGTTTCCTGCAGATAGTCCTTCAGCGTTTTCTTTGAAATTTCCTTTGGAATTTCCCTCGGAATTCCCTGTGGATAAATTCCTTTGAGAATTTCCGTAGACATTTCAATTGTTCAATTCTTTCGCAATTTCCTTCTGAAATTCTTTCGGAATATCCATTCCAAAGAATTTCTTCTGCCTTTCTTCGAAACTTCCTTCTAAATTTCCTTTCGGAATTTCCATCGAAATTTCTTTAGAATTGCCATTGGAATTTCCTCTGGAGTTTCCTTTTGAATTTCCTTCGACATTTTTTTAAGAATATCAAAGTTTCCATTAGAATTACCTTTGACATTTTTTCGTAATTTACTTTGGAATTACATTCGGCATTTTCTGAATTTTCTTTGGAAAATTCTTTAGCATTTCCATCGAAATTTTCTTCTGAGTTTCTCTTGGAATTTCTTTTTCATTTGAGATTTTTCTTCGGAACTCTCGTCCTTTCATCGTCCTTCCTTTGGGATTTCCCTCAGAATTTTCTTCAAAATTTCTTTTGGATTTTCTTTTGGATTTTCCTTCAGCATTGCCATTGGAATTCCATAGAAATTTACATTGGAATTATCTTGGATTTTTTTCGTAATTTTCTTCGGAATTTCCTTCGATATTTACAACTGAATTTCCTCTGAAAAATCCTTTAACTTTTCCATCGGAATTTCGTTTGGAATTTTCTTCAGAAATTCTTTCGGGATTTCCTTCGGAATTTCTTTTGCCTTTGGGATTTTTCTTCGGAACTTTCTTCTAAATTTCCTTTGGGATTTCCGTCAGAATTGTCTTTGAAATTTGCTTCCTAAAGCAATTTCCTTTTGAACTTCCTTCGAAATATCCATTAAAGTTTATTTGGGAATTTCGTTTAGAATTTTCTTTAAAATTTCTTTTGAAATTTTCTTTTGATTTTTCTTCAGCATTTCCATTGCAATTCCATAGGAATTTAGATTTGATTTTTTTCGTAATTTACTCTGGAGTATCCTTCGGCTCTATCTGAATTGCCTTTGGAACATCCTTCAACATTTCCATAGGAATATCTTATGGAATTCCCTTGGGAACTTCCGTAGGAATTTCCTTTGCAATTTTCTTCGGAATTAGGAACTTCGAATTGAAATTTTCTTTAAATACTCTTTTGGCATTTCCATTGAAATTTCCTTCTGCATTTCCATTGAAATTTCCTTCGTGACAAGGAAATCCTTTGGAACTTCCATCGGAACTCCCATGATTTCCTTAGAAATTTTCTTTGGATTTCCCTTTAGAATTTTCATTTGATTTGTTTTCGGAATTTCATCTGCAATTCCCTTCGGAATTTCCTTTGGAATTTCGCAAAGAAACTTTCCTCAGAAAGTTTTTCCAGAAAATGCTCTAGGGTTTCATTCAGGAGTTTCCTTATGAAGAAATTCCAAAAAGAACGGTTGAAAAAATTATCTGTGAAATTCTAGGAGAATTCGTTGGAGGAATTCCTAGGAAAAATCATTGTGTAAATTATTGAGGAGTATTTACGGAGTAATTCTGAGTGGATTTTTGGAGGAATTTCTGAGGTATTCTTGGAAAAAAAATGTGGCATAATCCTGTAGATATTCCTTGAAGAATGGTGGAGGGATTCCCGAAGGAAAGTTGAAAGGAATCCGTAGAGTAATTCAATGATACAATTTACGGAAGAATCCATGAAGAAATATCTAGCGAAAATATTAAGGATATTCCTGGAATATCCAGATAAATTTGTGAAGGAACTTCAAGTTGAATGCAATGAGTTAATTTCCCGAATAAATTATGAAGGAATTCCAGAAAAATTCCTGAATTCGAAGGATTTTCCTGGATGAACTTCCTTGAGAAACTTTCTGAATGGACTCTCTGAAAGAACTTCTGGAAGAAACTTCAAAGGAAACTCTAAAAAATTCTCAACTAAGTTCTGAACTAAATTCAAATAGAAATTCCAAAGGAAATTTTGGAAGCAAATTTGAAAACAAATTCCAAAGGAAACTCCAAAGGAAATTCCAGAAGAAATTCCGAAGTAAATACCAAGGCAAATTCCGAAAGAAATTCCGAAGGCAATTCTAAAACAAATCCTCAAAAGAAGTTCCGAAGAAAAATCCAAAGGAAATTCCAAAGAAAATTCAAAACTAAATTCCAAACGGATTTCCGAACGAAATTACAAAGGAAATTTCTATGTTAGTTTCGAAGGAAATTCCAGAAAGAAATTAGGAAAAATATTCTGAAGAAAGTTCCGAAGGAAGTTTCATTGAAAATGGCAAGGGAAATTACAATGAAAATACTAAAGGAAAAACAGAAGGAAATTTGAAAGAAAATTCTGAAAGAAATTCCAAAGGAAATTCCGGGAAAAAAATACCGAGGAAATTTCCTAAGGAAATTGCAAAGGAAATTTAAACGGAAATTTTAAACGAAATTTCGAAGAAATTCTTAAATGAGTTCCTAACGAAATTCTGAAGGGAATCCTAAAGGAAATTCTGAAAAAAAATCCAAAGGAATGTCCGAGGAACATTCCCAAGGAAAGTGCAATGGAAATTCGAAAGGAAATTCCAAACTAATTTCCGAACGAAATTGCAAAGGGAATTCTTATATTAATTTTAAACGGAATTCCAGAAGGAAATCCCAAATGAAATTAGGAACAAAATAGAGGTAATTCTGAGAAATAAATCTTAAGGAACCTTCAATGGAAATTGCAAGGGAAATTTCAATGGAAATTCTTAAGGGAATTGCTAAAAAAATTTCAAAGGACATCTCAAAGGAAACTCCGAAAAAAGTTTTAAGGGTACTTCCGGAGAAAATACCCAAGTAAATTTCAATGGAAATTCCAAAGGAAATTTCAATGGTTATTCTAAAGTAGATACCGAAGAAATTCCAAAAGGAATTCCGAAGAAAATTTCAAAGGAAATTCCGAAGAAAATGCCAAAGAAAATTTCGAAGGAAATTTCGGAGGTACTTCTAAAGAAATTCCGAAAGTAAGTTCAAGAAATACCGAAAGACATTCTAAAAAAATCTAGAAAATTCTAGAGGAAATTCCGAAAGTTACTTTCTTAATTTTGGAAAAATGACCTGAAAAATTCCTGCTATAACTTCTGAAGGAATTTCCAGAAGAATTATGTTGCAATGCTTGGCAAAATTTCCTAAAAAATCCTCGAAGAATAGAATATGAAATTCCATGAAGGTACAATCAGGAGAAATTTTAAACGCGATGCCCAGTAAAATTTCTGGACGAAACTTAAAGGAAATTTTGAAGAATCTTTCGCAATGTATTCCTGTGCAAATGCTTGGAAGATTTTGTGGAGGAAATTACTAGATAAATTCCTGAATACAGTTCCGCAGCATTGTCTAGAGAAATTACTGATGAAAAAGCAAAAGGAATGCCCGGTATAATTCCTCAAAGAGATCCCAGAAGAAATTCCGAAGGAATTACCAAAAGGGTACCTGGAGGAATTCCCATAAAAATTCTGGAGAAATTCCTGAAATAATCAGTAGAAGAAGCATAGGAATTCCTGAAAAAAAAAAATCCCCGAAAAGTTCCAGGTGCAACTGATTGAGGATTTTCGGAAAGAATTTTCCGAGGACTTTTTTGGAAATTTCATGGCTGATTTCCAAAGGAATCATTTTTGGAAATCTAGGAGAAATTCCAGATTAATTACCTAAATGAATTGCTGGAAAAGTTTACTGAGTAATTATCGAAGGATTTCTTGAAGGAATTGTCTGAATCGTTTCTGTTGGATTTTCCAATTACAGATTTGTCTCGGCCGAATTCTCTGATACTTTGCAAGCACTTCAACACGACGCATATTGTGGCCAAATATGAGCTCAGTAGCTTCAAAAAAAAAAAAAACAATAGATAAAAAGTGCCAAGAAGAGGATCCGGTTGCCTATATTCTAAAATAAATCTTGGAATTTCTGGATTAATCCAAACAGGAATACTTTCGGAACCTCCGTTGAACTACCACAAGTGTTTTCCGATGATTTTCTGGATGTTCACTCAAAAATCTCTATAGGAATTGCTGGAGAATCATAGGTTCCTAGATAGCAGCAGGACCTCAGCAAAATTGCCCCGAGTGCCTATCTGCGAAACTTCCTTTCTCTGCAAATTTCCACCACCATTATCATTTCACCTATAAAAAACACATCCATGCGTGCCAAAATATTGAATATTGTTTTTTTTATCATTTCATCTTCCGATCACTTGGGCAAGGTAATTTTTTATTCGCCAGCTCCATCAAAACTTCCAGCAATCGTATTTTCAGTTTTCTCGTCCATCTGTTTCGGAATGAAAACAAACATTCGGAATGGCATTTCTGTCAAAAACCGGCAGTGTTGCTGCAAAATTTGCAGTCGAGCAGCATATTCGAGCAGTTTGTATCACGATATTAGAAATATCACCATCAAAAGGTTATATTGGAGCTGTCAAAAATGTATGGAAGTATCACGTTCCAGAAACATGATATTGGCCTAATATCACGAAAACCGCTTGTATCATGATACAACTCCGTAGTCTGAACATAGCATTAGCCAACTGCTAAGAAGGTGACATTTATGTGAGGCAAAATTTTCAAATGTTCATTTTTCGAAGTTTATTGCACGAATGTTCTTTTCAAGGTTTAGTTACCATCAAAAACAAATAGTTTAATCATTCCTGTGAATATAAGCCATTATAGTCTAGTGAAACAATAAGAAAAATCTCTTTTTGTTCCCACTATTGCCATAATTGGTACTATAGCCATAATTGGTAGTTCTACCCTAGAACATGGGACAATTTAATTACATAATTTAACAAACATCAAATGTTATAAATCACTTTGCCTTCAATAAAACCAATTGTATCATTTTTGAATAATGAAAATAACGATTTTTTGATTGTGTACACAGTGCAGTTATTCTAAGCGTGTAGAGAATGCATTGTTATATCAAAATAACATTAACAATTTGATAAACCTTGATTATTAAAGTGACATGTTATAAAAAAAGTTGTGGATTTGAACTCAATTAACAGTTTTTTTTATTAGACCTTGCAAAATTTCTATGTGTAATAATTTTATTTCATGTAAACATAAATAAAACCGGTATTTTGTATAACTTTGGCGACTTGTAGCTCAAAATTGTTACATGCTGGAAAACTTCTAAGAGTGGTATCAGATTCAGCGATCCCAAATTCACTGGAGACATATAATTTGATCCTTTAGATACGCAGAAATGTTATTTTTTTATGCTGTGGAAGGAATTGTAAATAAAATTTTAAATGGGTTTGGCTCCGTAATGCCTGATAGCGCTTGAGCTTTTGATTAAACAAATAAGTAAAACATGCGAAAAATAGTTTATGTCGTTCTTTTTAATTGTATTCTTATGAAAAATATTTATATTTTGAATTAGAATGCAATATTTCATTGACGGACTGATTTCATCAAGAATTTGTTAACTTAATTAACCTTGGAACATTGACCCTGGTATCGAAAATAAGTTTTTCAGCGATAATGATACATTCTAATGAATTTTCAACTGAATAGAAAGCAAAAAGTGAAATAAAAATTTTGCTTCGATTTTATGTACAATTCGATTTTATGGACAATTTTGAAATCGAAATGTCCACTAAATCGAGGTATACCTGTATTTCTAATTTCTGTTCCTATAGTAGCACTAGTTTCACGGCGTAAACGAAATACAAATCAAAACCGTATTTTTACAAATTTTTTATATTTTTCCTTTAAAGTGTGGATGAAAAGCTTTCGATTGATGTAAAAAAGTTGTTAATTGATCAATTATTTTGTTTAACAAAAAATAGTTTCTGCTAGTAGTGCTACTATAGGAACGATAGGTTAATCATAGGTGCAAGAGAGCTTAAATTTTAAGCAAAACTTTTTATTTCGATCATTTTTGAACAAAATCGAGCTGTGTATCAATGGTACTTAGATAAATAGCTCCTTACCTTCATATAAAAAAATATTTTGCGCCTATATGGGACTGTCAACTAAGGGACACAAACCCTACTGATAGTAAGCTTCAGAGGTTGCTACTCATGCTTGGAGATTGAACGGAATAATTAAAATGTGAGCAAATATCATAAGATATTGATATTTTGAGATTTCCGCAAAAAATCTGGGATTTCAAAAAGAACTGAGATTCCAGTAAGATTCCGCATTTTCGCGTGAATTTTGGCATTACGATAATTATGTTGTTTCTTAGGAATCCTTGGATGTCTGTGGGAATTCAGGTATTTATAAAGTAATATTGAACTTTACGTGAGAATTGTGACATCCAAGATTCGCGTATTTCATTTGGAATTCCAGAATATCTAAGAAAATTCTGGGATTCCAATAGACATTCTAGATTTGTTATAATAACTGTGGGAATAAGTAAGCCTTTCTGGGATTCTTGTGGTAATATTAAAAATACGGCTTTTGATTCGGTTATTGATCTTTCAAAATTATTTTGGTATTTTTGAGAAGGTATTTCTGATTTTTACAGATTTTACATCAGAATCTCAGTACTGGAATCTAAAAAGGCCTAGTAATTTCATAATTTTATGCTCCTGTAATCTCAAGATCTGTATTGCATGATTTGGTGAAAGTTAACAATGTGTCACATATTACTGCAAAAAATAGCATTGTTAGAGCTGAAAACAAGGGTAAAATGTCCTTTTTTGTGATATACTGCATTGTAGTAACTGAGGCATGAACTGTTTTCGCTCCACACCAAGTTTTCCACCAATTTCTGTCTGCTAAAAAATGAAAATTACCAACCTTGATGTTGTATTAGTTTTATCCTTAGTGCTATTGTCTGAAAATGTCGTATCCAATGCTTAAAATGGTAGAGATCTACATTCTTTGGTAGTGATCTATAACCGTGGTAAACAATCATTTCCTGGTCCATATTATGGATCAGTAGTTAGAAGTGCTAATATTCGGTATTTAGAATCAACAATCAAGAAAACTGTTTTCTAAAGATGAATTCACACTAAATCGAAGCGAACGAGCATGTTTTATCCTATAAAATATGAATTTTACCACTTGTGGGAGCTTATGAATGCTGACGGCACTTCTTACAGAAAACGACCATATAATGATAGCTGTGTGGTACCAACTAAACATTTGTCAAATACACCGTTATTAAGCGGTCGAATGTTGTGCATAACTTTACAAATGCTAGAAGACAAATAGTATAACATGGGAAAAATATGTTTTACGTCAACGTTTATGTTTTGAGCGAGTTATCCGATGTTGAACGCCAAAGTGATCCGTCACTGTGGGGCATGGTATTTTTAGTTAATATGAAAAATTTCCAAGTGGAAGGAAATTAATGTCAAACTATTCAAAGTTCGTTGAACAGATACACAAACGCAACATTCATAGTTTGATGAATAAAATGAATCTTTACCAAGTTTATATACACTTATAGTTTCGAGCAACTTATTTTTTTTTACAAAAATAGAAGTAAAAGTGTGTGTCTTATTCAATGAATCTCCTGTAACAGGATATCTTACAGATTTCGAACTTAGGCATATTCACGATTATCGAACTAAGGCATATTGACGATTTTCTAATCCAGCGGAGCTTGGCAGGTGCTCCACGAAATATCTTTACAAACCAAGCCATACCTAGAATTTTCAAAGAACGTCATACTGAAAACTCGATCGATAGTGACGCGGAATGCTAGGTATGCTGTTTTGCGCTCCAGAAAAGTAAAAAGAAATCGAAAAAAAATGGTCAAGAAATTTTCTACAGAGAGCTCCATTTGAAATTACGTTTCTTGTCAACTGCGAACTGCGATCCAAGATAATTGTTCTTTAGTATTTCTGGCATGAAATTTCCCATGCAACGAGTTAGGCGACTACTTTTCTTCTCAGGTTCATAGTACCCATTATACAGAAAAAAAAGTTATACCGGTCGACATGAATTTCAGTTATGTATCATTATTTGAACGTAGTTTCAATCGATCACACCCAATTTTCTACAATATTCCGCTTCAAATGTAAATGAGCGACATCGATGTAAATGTCAACAGACCCCTATCGACTAACAACACACAACTTGTTTCAAATGTATCAATCCTTCTTCAATGTGGTGATATGACCGAGAGGTAACGGTTATGGTTTTCACTCGCTAGATCGTTGTTCAAATTCGTTTAGTTTCGTATCTTTTCTTTTGTTCATTACTCAAACCGGTTCTATCGATTGCTAGACCAATTTTCGGCAGCCTCCGGATCCGGCTAGTTTTTATACATTTGAAAGATTTTATTGCACATCATATTTGCGACGAGAATGATGGGCATCTAAAATGACGTGATATTACAATTAATTTTATACCTACCTGGGAGGGAGAAACCGATACAAAATTTCTCTACGTCACAGTGAGCCGAGATTTTACTGTCACGAACTGTCACTGTAAGCCCGGATCTTAAACAATTCATCATTTGGACTAAGATTCTGTAATTAGAAGGTTAAAATATTATGCCTGCGAAATTTTCCCCCATTTTGTATAATACAGCTTTAGTTGCAAAACTGAATTTTCTTGAATGGATCATTAAAATAATCAAAACGGTCGCTATGGAAAGCATAGATAGCGCCACGGTAGCCTTGTGTGTTTGAGAGAACAGCAATGCTGTCACAATGTTGAATCCCATATACAGTGGCGCCTTTGTTTTGATGCGGTGAGCTCTGACAAAAAATATCTTCAAAGATCCATTGTCTAAGAAAATTTGTAGATGCTTTTACTACCACGATTATTCAAAATAGTACGCTTTGTTCAACATTATTTCAACGAAAACACATGCTGAACCAAGGTATCTAGAAGGGAGGTAGTTCAATGTGTGAAATACAGTAATGACCCGATTTTGTCTACCCCCGATTTTATCTACCCCCGATTTCAGCACCCTTTTTGACCCGATTTTATCTACCCCCGATTTAAGCTTCCTTTTTTGCCCGATTTTGTTCGCCTTAAAATTTATATTTATTTTAATTAGACTAAACATCTATACTGGCAATATTGGGTGCATAAGGTCAATTATGACTTTGGCCACGTCTATACTATCATCTAAACACCGACATTTTTAATAATTATCCAATAAACTTATCAATGTTACCTTGGATTACAGTACACAGAAAATGGAAGTAAAAAACAATGTTTATATTAACCAAATCATAAAACCAAGTCTTTAAGTTAAAATAAAACTTGAAATCAGTCGAATTTTTTTTTCCGATTTTAGCTCTTTCCCGAATTTGTCAACCCTAAATGCAGCATGGGGCTGACAAAATCGGAACATTACTGTAGCTCATTCCGCCATATTGGAATCACATATGACAGCTGGCCAGTTTGTTATGATAAGACTGACAAGCATGCCATGAAATTGTTTTACGGTAGATTTCAATCGCCAACAAGGCAATTTTTAAAAAAGCCTCAGTTGATTGATTCAATTTACTTCGAATTATTGATATTTTTTCAGTAACTTAATGCCTACGGTTAGTACAATTTTAGAAATTTTCACTTTCATAGGTCCAACCAAATTCAGTTATCTACCAAGAGATAGGTATTCAGTCAATAACCAACCGATTATTATTTAAATTTAGCATTCAATGTTTTCTTAAACCTCAAATTCTGAATTACTAATTTATTTATACTTTTCTTTATTCTATATATGTGTTTTAACCTACAACCTTCAATCTTTGATTTTCTATTTTCTAATATTAATTGCCTTTCTTTAAAGGATACTGCATCCACTAGAATCACATTTAGCAGCTTTGTTCTCTCATAAAATTAAAGTTAGTTTTACTTTTTACTTGCATATTGTGTTGCAATCGCTGTTGATAAATTAGAAATGTGTGTTAAGATAATTTAAACTCTGGGATGGGGTGTTTGGGCGTAAGGTGGTTTGTTGCTATGATTCTCTAGTTCTATGGCAGTAAACTCAGCTCAGATGAATCTATTTAAAAACAATATTTAATTGAATACCGTTTTGACTTATTTTTTAAATATTCAAGACTTACAGGGACTTTGAATGCAACTGATAGGGATAAATTAGCCAATAGTTTTAAAATATTCAATTTCCTTAAAGAACTTAACTGTAATCTATGGACTGTAAAGACAAAAGTAATAGTTTATTTACTATTATCCTAACGCTTTAGTATGGAACAACATTTGGCTTCAATTGTCGAACACTGTACTTAATTAGTCTGATATTCCGAACACCTTGCTGCAAACAGGGCCAATAAATATTATTCAAATGAATAATTTTGCAAATAAATTAATATGAATTGGTTTTACTGGCCTCAAACTAAAAAATCATTACAACTCACAGTGTCTAGAATAACTTTAAACATTGAGTTGCAATAGACTACCGTTTCCTCGATGTTTGATGACATATTTCAATGAAAAATTCCAACACAATCCAGATGTTTTTTGTAATATAAGCCTGTTTGAAATTTGAGACAAAACGGTACGATTTATTCACACTGTTCGGAATTTGATTCAACGTGATTGGACTATGAGACAAATTGAGCACAGTTTGAAACAAAATTGTTCCATACTTTTGCGTAAAACTAATAGTAAATATCTGCTAATTTATGCCTTTGAAATGCAATTGAAGTCACTGTAAGCCTTAATTGTGAATATGAATCAAAATGCTTTGTTTTTGTGATAATGGATATACACCGATGAAAACGAATGTGATTACAGAAAATGCATAAGTATAGACTGTAGTAGAGTCGATAAATTATTAGGACCCGAACGATTTGGAACATCTTCAATATCCGAACTCATGTAGTAGACACGTCTGTTGAGGCTTTGCAAATACTATCAACCACGAAATTTAGCTATTATATGCTTGGAAATCTTTAGCAATATCCCCATTAGCCTTAAAAGTTAGAAGGCTACTATATATATAATATTTATATTCCATAAAGACATGAGAGGTTTTTATTCAAGAAATTGAACATATCAAGGGCCACCGACATACCATTGCCCTAGATATGACATGTGTGTTTCATCTTTTGATCAAGATTTGATTTTTTTTTCAATCCGTGGCGAATTAAAGTGAATAGTTTTCTTCTTTCACCAACAATGTAATTTTAATCACGTTTTTCTTTCCTTGATCTTATGTAAAGTAAACTAATAGGCCCACGTATGCTAAATAAAATACAATTACCATAAGAAAAGTTTTTTTTCTTCCAAGAAATTATGGTTCTCCGACATTACCCGGAAAGCCATTACCCGGAATGCAATTTACCGGAAGACCATTACCCGGAAAACCATTTACCGGAATGAACCATTTACCGGAAAACCAATACCCGGAAGGACCATTTACCGGAAAATTATTTTTCTATTTCTCGCCTTTTTCATAACGTCCCTTTAACCGTTTTGCGGTCATTCGGGTCAGTATTTTGTAACGATAATGGACAGGGGATGTTCTTCCTTCAAAATTCCTAAGCATCGAAGAGGAGTCTAAGATATCTTCATACTTGATCATGTCAATATGCGCCATCTTCATATATTTGCATTTCATAGATGATTCACCCTTCTTTTAAAAATAAGCTGTTCTTTAAACTTATCTTTGCAGCTTGTCTTGGCTGAACTGGCTAAATTTGGTTACAATTATGTAACATTACTTTTGACATTGGACCGTCGGTTCTAAAAGCGTCCAATTGTTAATTAATAAGCAATGATTAGAATTTTGAACAGGATTAGTTGTGCTCCTTTTCGCCGAGTGTCAATCCACCGAATGTCGTTTCTGTAAACGTCAATAACCGAATGCAAATCCTCCGTATATTCCTTTTGTCTAGAATGACCCATTTCAGGCCATCTGATATTCACCCTTCTTTATTTGGTTGGCGGTTCTTTCGAGTTCCACAGATCTCGGCATTTTTGGTAAAATGTGTTTAGTCGCAAATGACCAAATTTATGACAATATGATTGCTTACTGTTCTTTCTAGTATATTATCCTGGCATTGGATTTGGGGTACAGACATTCAGAGTTATGACATTCGTAGTATATAGCAAAATCAAGCAAATTCAAATGAAAAGTAGATCTAATTAGGTTCAATATTTCGGAATCCAAAGATGGACGTCACAATGGCGAATAGTGTCTCTACTCTCAATCACCAAGGCACTGATAGTTTCGTTTTGATGTTTTAGATTTCCTCTAAAGGCTCCCTTAAATCAAGGTGATTTTTTACGGTCACAGCGACATGCACAAGCGCTGCATGCACAGTTTGATGAGAGTGTCTAAGCCACAGCGACGCAATTTCGCAGCGATTTTCGTCGTGTCGATCTAGATGGTTCCATATAAGAGTGCTTGCAGCGACTCAACAACAAAATCGCGTCGATTTTTTGTCGATGTCGCTTAAAAAATCGTGTTGATTTGGGGGAGCCTTAAAGCTAAAATGAGAATAGCACTGTTGTATGTCCCTTCCCTCGCAAGATAAGAGTTTTTTTGCGATAAAATATTTAAAATGGATTCTAAATTGTTATTTGAAGGGAATAAAAAAAACATTATAAATCCAAACATTTTCAAATGCTGAGATTTTCTATTTACAATAATGCACCCAACCTTAAGGTGACTATACATCGAAGCCAATCCTTAAATTTTCAAGAGCACAAATCTAGGAAACCAGGAAGCGGTTCGAGCTGAAAACTTAATCGATTGATCACACGCTGGATGTAACCAATCGATTAAGTTTTCAGCTTGAACGGGCGTTTAGTTCTCTAGATATGTGCTCTTCAAAATTTGAGGTTTGGCTTCGATGCATCTCCACCTTAATCGTTAGGCGATTTTTTTTCGATTTATATTGACCTCGTTAATATTTGACATCAAATATACAAAACAAAAATAATTCTCTTCATTCTTTTTATCCTTGCCTGTAATGTTTAGTTCTACAGCCTTAATTTGAAGACATAGTTTTCATAGATCTATAGGAAGCTTTGGCACTTTTGATTCACTTCGGCAGTGTTTTTTTTAAAAGCTACTTAGTTTATATTTGGCCACAATGTGCGTCGTACTGTAGTGCGTCGTACTGCAGTGCCTCTTTTTGCAAAATTTCAGATAATTCGGCCGAGAAAAACCTGTGGAAGTGCCCAAGTAGCTATACACCCTATCAGGCGATTCCTTTCTAATAAAATCGCAAATAAATGACATGTGCAATTTAATTTTGGTATCGTAATATTCATTGCGGCAAAGTGCAGCTATTCATAATGATCAAGCTAAGGTTGGTAGAATTGAATATCGCCGATTCAAAATTATTTCTAGTTGGCAAATTTGACGACGTTTCAGAGCTAGAGAACTTATATACTTGTCAAACTATGTAAGAATGCAAAAGTGGTCAGCTATTAACTGTAGAAATTCTACTAGAATAGCTTTGTTTCTATTGACTCGTAACGCCGGCAAGAAGAAAAACATTTTTGGTCCATAGCTGTTTGAATTTGTCTTTTGAAAAAGTGTTTATAGAAACCGAGGGAGTCAAGAAGGTCCATGGTTAGCGTGACATAATTTGTGCTGAGCATCATTGAAAGAGAATAAAAAAAAAATATACAAATGTACTGAAAATGGTCGTCGAAAATGGAAGATTTGGCTTTCCGGGTAATGGTGCATTCCGGTAAATGGTACATTCCGGTAAACGGTTTTTCCGGGTAATGGTACATTCCGGTAAGTGGTATTCCGGTAAATTGCATTCCGGGTAATGGTATTCCGGGTAATGGTATAGAATCGAAATTATGTTCCGAGATTTGCCAACAGTAATTGAATAAAAATGTTATAATACAAACGTTTTTACATTTGCATTTGATTGGAAGTAACAATGAAATCCGATTACCCAATTGAGAACCACTGCCTCCTACAACAGCCTGCCGATCACAGCTCACTACAAGAGCACGTGCGGATGTACGACGACGACGGTCGCTTCACCTTTCTCCCGTTTGCCACCTCCGTTCTTCGTTCAGCAAAATGTGTGTCCATGGGCAGTCCTCGTCGTCACCGACCGACGCCGGATCAAAACATAAACTCGCATACGGCATTTCGCCCCCTTTTGCTGTCGCGGCGCTATCCTGGTTTTTGGGGTGATTCATGCCTAAACATATTTTTTATGATGCATTTCTCGCTTTTCCGTGCTCCCTCGTGGCGTCTACCTTTACTACAAACTTATACCACTTACTACAGTGGTGTACCTTTACACTACACTCGTAATTGTTAATTATGATTAGTTTTTAGTTCGTCGCCTTCGCCAAGCCAAGCGCGGTGCGGCGTGAAAACAAATGGAAATTTATGCGCCGTTTCCAGCATTTCAGCAAAGTGGTGTCGCCTGCCTCCTGTGCGATCTATATGGGTGATGCTTGAATCAATGTTGCACCTGGAAGGTTTTCTTTTTCCCCTTCGGTTCCGGTTTCCAAAAACGTTGCGGAATGTGGTGGTACCTCTGCTGATGCCAGGTATCTCTGTTCTCTTTGCGTTCAGCCCAGTAGTGTAGCTATGGGGTACGGTGGGTGCACTGCGTACCGGGCCCCGTTTTTTGGGCTCCTAAGGTATCTGTCCTAATATGGACGAACTATGCTCGGTGTCCAGAATCTAAATTTTGTCATATTTTGGAATGACACTACACGATACTGTTAGTTTGTGTGACATTGCACATATCTAAATAGAAAACAAATTGATGACTCTATGTTATGATTCGAAAACAAATCAACAGAATTGAACGACTTTTCGCTTTCGTTTCTTTGTTCGTGTCCACTTTTAAATAGACTAGTGTTTTCCATCTGATACCACTGCCCACTAGTCGCTAAATATGAAGTGAATTTGTAGACTTCAGTACACCCTGCTATTTTGATGCTTTTTGAATAGATGTTTCACTAATTTTCACTGATCTGATGCAATTTTAAGATATTGTTTCACTGTCATTATCTCGTTTCTTAATGTTCTAACGTTTAAGTATTGTATTTTTTTTAAATATATTTGTAAATATAAAAGCAAACATTATAGACAAAAAGAAGAATGTATGATTGATTCAAAATAATGACAGGAAATAGTATCTGAGTAAAGGGCCCAGATAGCCGTAGCGGTAAACGCGCAGCTATTCAGCATGACCATGCTGAGGGTCGTGGGTTCAAATCCCACTGGTCGAGGATCTTTTCGTAAAGGAAATTTTCTCGATTCCCAGGGCATAGAGTATCTTCGTACCTGCCACACGATATACACATGCAAAAATGGTCAATCGGCAAAGAAAGCTCTCAGTTAATAACTGTGGAAGTGCTCATAAGAACACTAATCTGAGAAGCAGGCTTTGTCCCAGTTGGGACGTAATGTCAGAAAAAAGAAAAGAAAGAAGTATCTAAGTAATATTTAAAAAAATCTACCAATTTTATTTAGTATGACTACTACAATTGCAAATTTTTGAATGTGGTATACCGTTTTGACTCATATTCCGAACGATTAAGACCAACAGTGACTTCAAATACATCTGATAGGCATAAATTATATGATATACGTGAAAAGTTTAAGAATGATCCCTCTAACCCTACTCCCCCCCCCCTCCCTTCCTAGCTACGCCCATGATTCAGTCCGTATGCATCGTATCGTTACTATCAACCTTTCAGCGACGACGGGAAGGCTTCATTATTTAATTGATCACCGGTCGAGCTGAGCAATAGTATAGTAACAAGGTAGAAAGAGGGGTGTGTTCATGACAAGCAAGCTGCAGCTCTCAGGATCAGCTACGGCGGGAATTGCAACAGACGAACCGGGATAGACGAAAACCGGTGGTCACAAGCTGTTCTGGAATACGTATACCTACATTTCTCCGGAGCTATGCGTGCCGGGTCGGAAAGTGTTGTACATCTGGCGATTTTTTGGGTTTTTGTTTGTGATTTAGGAGGTCGTTGAACTGACGTGATCTTTCAGAATGTCGGAAAATTTGGTCTATCATGAGTTGAACACTTATATTGAACAGAAGATTGTTTTTTGTTCAAAATGGACAAGCAAATCATGGACGGCTGGTCATTTAAATCAAATATGGCACCATTTTCGATATTTTATTTTTATACCTAATATTGTACATGAATTCCGCTCTCCTGAAAATAAAATAATGTGTATCCTGCTTGAAAGTTTAAGCCGTAATTTTGTATTACTGACAAATGTATGGAAAATTGATTTACATATTTTGAAACCTACAAATGCCTGTGTTGTATTTAACCCATAGAAGGCGTGGATGACTTTATTGCAGTATTTTGAGTCAATTGATCAATTCTCAAAATTAGAACTGTTTTGTGTAGACAGGGGATTAATTGCATCCAGAAATATTTAAATACCGGTGACCAATCCGGATACATGGTCGGAAATGTAGTGAACATCATAGGACGATTAATTGTTGATAAAATTTCAAAAGATTTTTTATGTATTTATGTAAAATTATATGAATATAGTATGTATCAAGTCTTGCGAGCTTATTGGGAACATTTTTGAACCATAGTAATCACTTGATCATTTAACATACAGGAGACCGGAAGCCTTAGTATGCGATCCTGAAGAACCAACCCAAATAAAATATTCTTTGCATACGGTTTTATATGTTTTATATTTACTCGATAAAAGACGATCATCAGAAGCCTTTCTGGCGATTTCAAAACAGGTAACCAGTTTAGGTTCGGTTCCAGAGCCTCGTTTTTGGTTTCAAAGGCCAATATTTATCCCAAGAAAACACCCATTATGCACAATATCAAATATCACGTGAATCCTCTCAGGATTCACATCTAACTCGTCTCAAGTTTTTCAATAAAATTATATGAAAATTATCTTCAAAATTCAATAATTCTCAAAAAAATTTTTTTCGTAGAATTCTAATTAGCATCCTATCATAATTTTAATTAGAATCCCTAAAGATTCTAATAAGAATCCTCTTAGCTTTCTTAACAGAATCCTCTCAGGGTTCTCATCAGAATCCTCTTAGGATTCTCATCACATTTCTCTCAGGATTCTCATCAGAATCCTCTAGATATGCTTGTCAGAATACTCTCACTATTCTCATCAAAATCCATTTAGGATTTTATCAGTATCGTTCCAGGAATCTTATCTTTCCAAGATTATTTTCAGAATTATTCCAGCATACTCATAAGAATCCTCTCAAGAGGCTCATCAAAATCGTCCAATGATTCTATGTAATTCCCTTCCGATTTATTTTTCAGAATTTTTCCGTTGTTCTCATCAGAATATCTTCAGAATTCTTATCAGAATCCTTCCAGGATAAATATTTGCAACAGAATCCTTCCAAGATTTTTATTCAAACCCTCCCAGGATTCACATAAAAATCCTTCAAGCATTCTGATCGAAATCCTTCCAGGATTCTCACCAAATTCCTTACAGTATTCTGATTAGATCCCTTTTTATCAGAATTCTTCTTAGATTTTCTGCAGAAAGACGGGGTTGGTGGTCTAAAGGCTACCGCTTCTGCTTCATAAGCAGAAGGTCATGGGTTCAATCCCAGGCCCGTCCTTTTCCTATTACTTTGTAGTAGTATCTTTCACTTGCTTCTATCTTCCACTCCTAATCTATCACACTCAAACTATCCGTTCATAGCAAACGCTAGAACCAGAGACGGACAAGACACCGTTTCCCTACGCTTCCATTCTTTAATAATTATAACACGCCTGATACATAGGCAGTCTGTTAACCAAAAAGCAAACCTCTGTCATGCCTTTGTCCCCACCCAACACTCCCGCATGAACTGGCGTAGATGTAGATGCAGGTGGACTTCACGGTCTACAGTGGGCCAGTATAAATGCAACATCTATTTCTTCCCTTTCCTCATTGGTCTGCATTCTGACGTGGCAAGGCGCCATAATCGCTTAAAAATAGAAGATCACCAGCAAATATACACTGAGGGTGTCTGTTAGTCCCAAACATTCATCTGGTTGGTTCCTTGTGTAAATGCAGCTGATCTGGCGATACTGGAGTAGCAACCACGGGCGGCCAATCAAGCTCAAGCTCAAGCTCAAATATTCTTCTTAGATTTTCTGAAGAATTCTTCCTGGATGTTCATCATGATTCTTCCAGGATTTACATGAAAATCTTTTCTCAAATCTTATCCAAATTTTCTAGGATCCTCATCAAAAATACTGCATCTCATCTGAAATCATAATTCTTCCAGGATTCCCTAAAGAGATACTTCCAGGTTTCTCATTAGAATATTACCATGATTCTCATCAGAATCCTACCAGGATTTTCATCAGAAAACTTTCAGTATTGTTCTTCAGAAACTGTCCAGGATTTTTATCAGAAACCATCCCAGGGATTTCATCAGAAAACTTTCAGAGAGCTTATTAGGAATCTTACAGGGATTTCATTGGAAGCCTTGTCGGATTCTTACCGCGAATCCATTTAAGATTATCATTAGGCTTCGTCAGGATTCTCATCAGAAACCTTTCAGGATTCTCATCAGAAACCTTTCAGGATTCTTATTGAAATCATTGAAAAATTCCCACAAGGACCCTCTCAATATAACTGCAATTTCTAAAAAAAAGCAGCGGAACTTACTCAACCTGATCGACCGTATCCTAAATACTCTTATTTAGCTTGCTATAGATTTACAAACAGTTGTATTTTATGTTTCTCACGATGAGAATATCTTTCAAATTGAGATGCTTGGGCCACAAGATATTTTTTTAAAATATGAATTTGGTATTTCGGAACTAAATACCTACCGGAGATACTGAAGAAAATTCAAAATGACCCCTATACGATCAGAATATTCCAAACTTTATAAGTTCCAATTAGCTGAATCAGTGTTTTTTGCTGTTTTGCGTAAGGGTTGCTTTCCTAATGATAAAAATCAGCATTTTGGGACCAAAACTGGAATTCTGATTAGACTTTTAATGGTCACCTTTATTTAAAATGACCAGAAAGACTTCCGATGGTCATATCTTGTCGAGAAAATATATTTTTACTTGACACAATATGGAAATCAACATTTGATTTAGGTTGGTTCTCCAGGATTGCATACTACGCCTTGTGGTCTCTCGAATCTAAAAATGTCAAGTAGCTAAGTGATTAAAGTGGTTTGAAACTGTTCAAACATGAGTTTGCAAGACTTGATACATACTTTATCCAATCCATATACTTTCACACGAATACATTCGAAATATATGTGTGGTAATGGAACTACATAAAACTGTCATAATTTTGAAAATTGATGAATTAAGTCGAAAGATATGGGCAACAGAGTGCAAAAAAGACGTCCACGTCATTTTAGGGTTGATGTGTAATACACAAATTTATACATTTCATATTTATCTACAATCAAACTATCACAGAAAAAGGGCTTGGTGGTGTTTTTTCCGTTAATTACACGGAAAATTAGATTAGTACTATACCAGAGATTGAAACTCTAGTGGGAATTAAATGATATATCACTAATTCGGTTTATCATTTACTAAAGGTATTCCACTAACAGCTCGAAGGTTCATTGCCAAAAGGTGCTTAGTGCATTTTGAGAGTAGAAAAATGATATATTTAGAGATCTAAAACAACATTTGGATATTATATCCGGATTATTTAAAACGCCAAAACAAACATTGCAATCAATATATTTTCCACAAGTTTTAATCATTATCGTACTTATTAGTATTTGAAACATTCAAACAAACAGTATTACTAAAAAGGATCATTTATTTATTACGTAATCATTAAATATAGGCATACCTGGAGGGAGAAACCAATACGAAATTTCTCTACGTCACAGTGACCGAGATGTTGCTGTCACGAACTGTCACTGTGAGTCCCGGATCTTAAACAATGGACAAAATGATAAGAAGCGCGTAATTAGCCAAAGCATATTTTTGCATTTCATCAAAAGTAGCAAAAACTCGAATTAGAATCAATCCATGCACATTCGAAAGTAATGTCACGAGAGCACCGTTTATTCTAATTGAATATAACGTACTGGAATGAGGCTCTTTCTACTTTTTTCCAATAAAACTGAAAATTAAACGAATAGAAAACCTGTAGCCCTTTCTCCAATGTTTGTCCAAAAGATTGAAGGTACACAACAAATGAAAAGTAGCGATTTTCACCAAGCCTGCCTTGATTGTCCGTTGGCAAACTGGAGTTATCTTGCAGTTTGGAAAAAAATAGTATCAAATTTCGTGTGTAGTATCTGTGCCTCCCTCCCAGGGCATAAAGTATTCAACCCCTCTACCGCAGCTTCATTTTTTACCGCTAAAAGAGTATTCAAATCGTATTAACTTTTTTTTTCTCATTATTTTTGCAACCATTTTTTTCACAACCTCTCAAAAATCTCTTCTAGAATTAGAATATGTGTCGATATTGGTCATCTGGATTCGCAGATATTCCAGAATTTCTTGGGGAACCGACACGTAGCCATAACTAACGTAAAATATCTCAGGCTACAAAATTTTTTATCGTATTCAGATACACACTGGACACACTGGAACAAATAAAGATCTTAAAAACTCTAAAAAACCTCATATTGTAAATTTTAAGATTTTTCCCAAGAATACTGAAGCGATTTGTATGATTTTTTCTGAGTAAGCTTCCTTTATTACCTGGCATTGTATAGTAACAACATTTTATTTTATTTTTTGATAAATTGACCAAAAACAAAATGGCCCGCCAAAAAACATTTTATATGGAGAATGTAAGTCCCCAGAAGGAACATCGGATTATTCTTCAAAACTTGATCACCAATGATTAATATCGATATAGATTTTAAACTAGAAGAGTTTTTTTGAGGTCTTGTGAAAAAAATGGTGCAAAACTATCGAGAAACAAACAAGTTATCCGCGTTTTGAATATTTTTAGCGGTAAAAAATGAAGCTGCCGGTAGAGGGTTAAAACTTTTGATTGAATAAAAATAATCAATAGTTTCCCTGTTAAATCATATTTTAAATTGAATTTTCGCTATGCTCACTGAGTAGAACTCGGATCATCCAACGGATATAGAATCAAAAAATAGATTGACTAAGTCATTGAGAAATCTAGAGGCAATTCGAGGGAGACAATCAGATAAATTTGCCAGCTTCCAAAACAGAATTGGAAAGTAAATACTCTTCAGAACCGTTAAATAGTAGGGGAAGTGGGGCAGTTTGGCCACCTTAAAGAAAAGTCGATAAAAGTGCTGAAAATAATATGAAATTTTTCGAATGTTTTGCATGATTTCCAAACAATTTTTAGATGAATACACTACCCAAGACAAACCAAAATGTACGTATAAACGAAATCACCTGGAGGCTTTTAATATGTGCAAAATTTTCACTTATAAGATGTCGCGAAAAGGCCTTCTACGTAAAAGAAAGTGGAGGCGATATGCGTCGCATATATTAATGTGATGAATAACTAACATACAATGCGAGTGGTATAAATATTCTACCGAACCTGTGATCTTATGCGACTTAACTTATGATAACAAATGTTGATTTGACAGCTGCTACGGATTGATCGACTTACTTTGTACGAGTGTACGAGACGAAACAAAATGTATAAATGAACTCAGAAAAGAAGTGTATTATGCGAGGAAACTCATCAAACTGGCGAGTTAATCCACGGTGTTTTGCCGGGGTTTGATGTAATTAGTATGAATAAACGAGTTGAAACGTGAACTTTCATGCGATTTCTGGTTGTCTGGGTAGATCCGCATGACTTCCTTTTTCTTATAAAGTTCACGTATAAATTATTGATTTTTCAAAATTTGTCATGGTTCGAGTCGATTTTTTACTGATGGGGTGATATGAGCACCCCAGTTTTGATTGTTATTTTGCACTCATATAATCTAAAAATGCAATTATTTTGTTACTACACTTAAAATTTATTAGTTTTTATGAGCACTCCGTGCAAGAAGTTATAATTTTTTAAAACATTCTAACAGTCAAACATCATCATTCTGAAATGATGAAATTTAAAAGAGCCATTCAGGGCAATATGGGCAGTTTTTTCGAACATCATTTATTCTACCGAAAAGCTAAACATTACATATAATTTGCAATTGGATTAGATGGACAAATTGATGTGAAGATTTGCGAAAAAGTTACACGTCTTCTCAGTGAGAATCGAACTCACGACTCCCGATCTCTAGTTGGGGCGCGTTAACCACTACGCCATGAGAGGGGAGCACCTCATGAACGCAGAAGTTAACCTGAATTCGATTTCAGCTCAATAATCACGTGGTTCTTTTTCGCCAAAGTGCAACCTCTTTCGGAAAGAATTAGATGCCCATTGCCAAACACAACTGCATTTGCTATATATATCCAATGCCGTAGCCCGAGAGCGCATTGTTTTTTAGGCTTATTAGGGAATTAGCGACACTACACTTAGCCAGCAACTGCGCTGAGCCTGGAGGTATCTTATTGTTGGTGTGGCTTCCAATGCGGTTCGCGACCGTTCCTCTAATAAGACCGGTTACGGAACATGAAGTCCGTTTGCTTCGATAAATACTTGTTTTAATTATGAATCGTGGTTTACGGCCAACCAGCCGAGTGGAAGTTTAACAACTACCGAAAAGCTAAACATTACATATAATTTGCAATTGGATTAGATGGACAAATTGATGTGAAGATTTGCGAAAAAGTTACACGTCTTCTCAGTGAGAATCGAACTCACGACTCCCCGATCTCTAGTTGGGGCGCGTTAACCACTACGCCATGAGAGGACTCATGAACGCAGAAGTTAACCTGAATTCGATTTCAGCTCAATAATCACGTGGTCCTCTTTCGCAAAGTGCACCTCTTTCGGAAGAATTAGATGCCCATCCAAACACAACGCTTTCTATATATATCCAATGCCTAGCCCGAGAGCGCATTGTTTTTTAGGTATAGGAATAGCACACTACACTAGCCAGCAACTGCGCTGGCTGAGGTTTCTATTGTGTGGGCTTCCAATGGGTCGCGACGTTCTCAAACGACCGGTTACGGAACATGAGTCCGTTGCTCGATAAATACTTTGTTTTTAATTATGAAATCGTATTTACGCGCTAAACCAGCCGAGTGGAAGTTTAACAACTACCGAAAAGCTAACTTACATATAATTTGCAATTGGATTAGATGGACAAATTGATGTGAAGATTTGCGAAAAGTTACACGTCTTCTCAGTGAGAATCGAACTCACGACTCCCCGATCTCTAGTGGGGCGCGTTAACCACTACGCCATGAGAGGACTCATGAACGCAGAAGTTAACCTGAATTCGATTTCAGCTCAATAATCACTGGTCCTCTTTCGCAAAGTGCACCTCTTTCGAAGAATTAGATGCCATCCAAACAACGCTTTCAAGAACGATAGGATACACACAACGTTTATTATTGAGCTGATAATGGAATAGCAATATCTTCCAGCAACTGCGAATTCAGGTTAACTTCTGCGTTCATGAGTCCTCTCATGGCGTAGTGGTTAACGCGCCCCAACTAGAGATCGGGGAGTCGTGAGTTCGATTCTCACTGAGAAGACGTGTAACTTTTTCGCAAATCTTCACATCAATTTGTCCATCTAATCCAATTGCAAATTATATGTAATGTTTAGCTTTTCGGTAGTTGTTAAACTTCCACTCGGCTGGTTGGCCGTAAACCACGATTCATAATTAAAACAAGTATTTATCGAGCAACGGACTCATGTTCCGTAACCGGTCGTTTGAGAACGTCGCGACCCATTGGAAGCCCACACAATAGAAACCTCAGCCAGCGCAGTTGCTGGCTAGTGTAGTGTGCTATTCCTATACCTAAAAAACAATGCGCTCTCGGGCTAGGCATTGGATATATATAGAAAGCGTTGTGTTTGGATGGGCATCTAATTCTTCCGAAAGAGGTGCACTTTGCGAAAGAGGACCACGTGATTATTGAGCTGAAATCGAATTCAGGTTAACTTCTGCGTTCATGAGTCCTCTCATGGCGTAGTGGTTAACGCGCCCCAACTAGAGATCGGGGAGTCGTGAGTTCGATTCTCACTGAGAAGACGTGTAACTTTTTCGCAAATCTTCACATCAATTTGTCCATCTAATCCAATTGCAAATTATATGTAATGTTTAGCTTTTCGGTAGTTGTTAAACTTCCACTCGGCTGGTTGGCCGTAAACCACGATTCATAATTAAAAACAAGTATTTATCGAGCAACGGACTCATGTTCCGTAACCGGTCGTTTGAGAACGTCGCGACCCATTGGAAGCCCACACAATAGAAACCTCAGCCAGCGCAGTTGCTGGCTAGTGTAGTGTGCTATTCCTATACCTAAAAAACAATGCGCTCTCGGGCTAGGCATTGGATATATATAGAAAGCGTTGTGTTTGGATGGGCATCTAATTCTTCCGAAAGAGGTGCACTTTGCGAAAGAGGACCACGTGATTATTGAGCTGAAATCGAATTCAGGTTAACTTCTGCGTTCATGAGTCCTCTCATGGCGTAGTGGTTAACGCGCCCCAACTAGAGATCGGGGAGTCGTGAGTTCGATTCTCACTGAGAAGACGTGTAACTTTTTCGCAAATCTTCACATCAATTTGTCCATCTAATCCAATTGCAAATTATATGTAATGTTTAGCTTTTCGGTAGTTGTTAAACTTCCACTCGGCTGGTTGGCCGTAAACCACGATTCATAATTAAAACAAGTATTTATCGAGCAACGGACTCATGTTCCGTAACCGGTCGTTTGAGAACGTCGCGACCCATTGGAAGCCCACACAATAGAAACCTCAGCCAGCGCAGTTGCTGGCTAGTGTAGTGTGCTATTCCTATACCTAAAAAACAATGCGCTCTCGGGCTAGGCATTGGATATATATAGAAAGCGTTGTGTTTGGATGGGCATCTAATTCTTCCGAAAGAGGTGCACTTTGCGAAAGAGGACCACGTGATTATTGAGCTGAAATCGAATTCAGGTTAACTTCTGCGTTCATGAGTCCTCTCATGGCGTAGTGGTTAACGCGCCCCAACTAGAGATCGGGGAGTCGTGAGTTCGATTCTCACTGAGAAGACGTGTAACTTTTTCGCAAATCTTCACATCAATTTGTCCATCTAATCCAATTGCAAATTATATGTAATGTTTAGCTTTTCGGTAGTTGTTAAACTTCCACTCGGCTGGTTGGCCGTAAAACCACGATCATAATTAAAAACAAATATCATTTATTTCTTTTTCTTTGAGTTTTGAACACTGACTTATAACATGTCTATTGCTTCATTTCCTCATCAGCTTTAGAGTTGCATGTTATTTCAGATGAAATTTCAAGAATTTATGCAGTTTTCAAGGGATGCTCATTCCACCCCATTGGCCAAACCGCTCCGACTACCCTACTTTTCAGTTATGATTTTATTTCTGTAGTAGGCCAAAAGTAAGCCATTATGTTGTTCATTATTTTGAGAAAAGTTGGCTGACTCGCAACGGAGTTGAAAAATAAGAACTGTATAGAATTATTATCATTCAAGCCTCACAGTCAATGTTCATGTTACAAAATGTGAAATTGATCGTTATTTAGTAAATATTATTTATTTTAATTAAGCACTCAAAAATTTCCCGCAGACCTTATATATTTTTCATTTTTTCGTAATGTCGAACGGAAATAAAAAAGTTTAAAAATTGTATTCACAAATATCTTGAAATTTACACCTTCTAGCCCATACTGGTGATTGTAATACTTTTAATAAGTTTAGGTGACAATAGTTTTTCGTTAAACGGTGCTTCGACTGAATTGCATTTTTCAGAAGTTGATAAAAATGAATGTAAATTTTCAAAAACTTCTTGGATGATATGTTTTGCTTTTGTTTGAATGATTTTCATATTTTTTTTATTGATTCTTAAAGTAAATTAAAATTGAAATAAAAAAAATCACAACAATTCAGCGAAAAAAATTTTTCAACATGTTTTTATCT
>NW_018736129.1:0-33513 GCF_002204515.2 Aedes aegypti
TAGTCTTGGGATTCCATCACCACAGTTTTGTTCCCTTTGTCCGACTGCAGTATCACGATTGTCGGATTGTCATTTAGGAACCATTTCGTTACTCGCTCCGCGTTCTAACAGAACTTCGACAACGGATCGGGTTGGTGGCTTCGATTATCGTTTCAATGAACGTGAATGATAATCGAGTTTGCGATGGCACACCTTGTGCGGTCTTGGATTGTTGTATCCGGGTTGGACTTCAGTATATCTTCTACATCGGCAAACAGATGGTAGAAAAATATGGGTTTCGTTTTCGCTGGCGGTACAGCTAATTTTGGTCCGAGTCTCTGTTGGATTGTACATTAAAACCCCTAAAGTACGAACCTGTGCTTGTCGTTAGCTTCAGCAGCCCCAAAGATCAGCAAAATCCATCCGTTCTACTGGCTACCTACAAGCAGTGATCAGATCTCCACGGCAGCTACGAGTGACCTTGGAGCTACTAGTTTCGGCGCTGCAGTCTTGGGTAATCAAAACGACTGTTTTAGATTTTTCCCGACGTTTCGACTCTAATCCGAGTCGAAACGTCGGGAAAAATCTAAAACAGTCGTTTTGATTACCCAAGACTGCAGCGCCGAAACTAGTAGCTCCAATTCTCCCACATCAGTCGAAATCTCCTCGCTTAAGTTCATCATGGCTACGAGTGACCACTACTAAAGCCTAGCCAAATCACCATACCAAGAGCACGAGCACCACCAAGAACTCCCATGCATCCAATCTCGCATTTGCTCTCTAGGTGAGCCCAGCATCCATGAAGAGGTCTGCACTAAACCGTCATCATCATCGTCATCACCATCATCACTCCGTGGGAGTGATAAGGAGGACTGGACCGAAACAGTGTTAGCTTATTACTAGGGGGTCTATAAATCGAGTCGATCAAAATGACTCTACTGCAATCACTGTCGACCAAAAAATTCGCTCGACATGGCTCTGTCTTTCGAGTTTTTCGACAGTTGCCACTCTATGTGACTGGATTACTATGGGAGTCAACGGATGATATCTGAAATATGCGTGTTAACTTTAATCGACAATGATTACAGACGAGTCATGTGAATATGATCGATTTACAAAATAGACCCCTAAGACTGCAGTGCCGAAAATATTTCAAGCAAGTTAAACCATCCAGCCGTTAACAATGATATCGGCATCGCCACCGTAAATTTCAATTTGCTGTATTGTCAACTTTCTTGTTCTCCTGGCATGACGTCCTCACTGGGACAGAGCCTGCTCCTCAGCTTAGTGTTTGTTGAGCACTTCCACAGTTATTAACTGAGAGCTTCCTTTGCCAAAGTTGATATTTTCGCATTCCTACATCGTGTGACAGATACGATGAGACTTTATGCCCAGGGAAGTCAAAGAAATTCCAATTACGAAAAGATCCTGGACCGACCAGGAAGCGAACACCTTCAGCATGGCTTTGCTTTGTAGCCGCGGACTCTTACCACTCGGTTAAGGAAGGCCCCAATTGGCAATTGTGAACTGTTTATAACAAATGAGATATTGTATGATGCTACGAGAAGAATGAAGAGATTATAGCAAGTATGTGTGTATAGGAAATATCACACGATTAACTCTTTAAAACACATTTGTTGGCCTTGAAAAGGGCCGATTGAACGGTGAGGTTTGCGGTGACGATGACGATAGGCGCTTCAACAAGCGGCTTTGGCTGATTTTCTTCTGCCATCTCGTACAAATCTTGCGTATGCGCACCGATTCGTTAAGGGCCAATTCAGGAAGCGCGAGTCAATTCAGAAATCTTGAGCGATTTCACAATCCGGACGCTAGATTTGAGCAGCTTGATGATCAAGAGCTTTGTGGCACAGGTAGCGAAGAGCTGAGCAGGTTAAGTGGACCTCTTACCAGCGGACGTTAGCGAAAATGGAATGGACGCCGAATTCGACAAAGAAGGTATGTTTTATACCCTTAGAAGGGCAAATGATACTGCTCCTTTTCGTAACATCTGATCTGGAAAATAGGCTATATCAGATTGATGTCTTGGCAAGGGATGTACAAGATGAGCATAATGCTGCTATTGTATCTCGACGGCATTGCAGCAGCGTCCTCGGTCATATTGTCGATTATTTGTAATAAATCAGATATTGTATGAAGCTAAGAGATTATAGCAAGTATGTGGTAAACACATTAGGAAATATTACACAAATAACTTTTTAGTACACATGTGTTGGCCCTGAAAAGGGCCGATTGAATTGTTGAATTCGAGTAACACGGACACATTTTGACGGCGCATTGGTTGAAACCCTCCTCGTCTGATGAGTTTTGCTGGGTGGCTTCTTCGGGATCTTCATCATCGCGGCAGTCTTTGAAACTTGGTGGGGTTTTGCTTAGGAACCGCCTTCTTTTTCTTCTCCTCCTTCTCGGATACCAGCCACAGCCACAGTTTCCCGGGATTTCACTTCACTTTTGCAATCTTGCCGACATCGTAGTTGAAGAGTTTCCGCCGGTGTATTTCTCGAGGACCCGTTCCGATTGGGATTGGGATTGGGATTGGGATTGGGATTGGGATTGGGATTGGGATTGGGATTGGGATTGGGATTGGGATTGGGATTGGATTGGGATTGGGATTGGGATTGGGATGGGATTGGGATGGGATTGGGATTGGGATTGGGATTGGGATTGGGATGGGGGGATTGGGATTGGGATTGGGATTGGGGGATTGGGATTGGGATTGGGATTGGGATTGGGATGGGATTGGGATTGGGATTGGGATTGGGATTGGGATTGGGATTGGGATTGGGATTGGGATTGGGATTGGGATTGGGATTGGGATGGGATTGGGATTGGGATTGGGATGGGATTGGGATTGGGATTGGGATTGGGGGGATGGGATTGGGATTGGGAGGGATTGGGATTGGGATTGGGATTGGGATTGGGATGGGATTGGGATTGGGATTGGGATTGGGATTGGGATTGGGATTGGGATTGGGATTGGGGATTGGGATTGGGATTGGGATTGGGATTGGGATTGGGATTGGGATTGGGATTGGGATTGGGATTGGGATTGGGATTGGGATTGGGATTGGGATTGGGATTGGGATTGGGATTGGGATTGGGGGGATTGGGATTGGGATTGGGGATTGGGATTGGGGGATTGGGATTGGGATTGGGATTGGGAATTGGGATTGGGATTGGGGGATTGGGATTGGGATTGGGATTGGGGGGATTGGGATTGGGATTGGGGGGATTGGGATTGGGGGGATTGGGATTGGGATTGGGATTGGGATTGGGTTGGGGGGGGGGGGAGGGATGGGGGGATTGGGATTGGGATTGGGATTGGGGATTGGGATTGGGGGGATTGGGGATTGGGATTGGGATTGGGATTGGGATTGGGATTGGGATTGGGATTGGGATTGGGATTGGGATTGGGATTGGATTGGGATTGGGGGATTGGGATTGGGATTGGGATTGGGATTGGGGGATTGGGGATTGGGATTGGGATTGGGATTGGGGGATTGGGATTGGGATTGGGATTGGGATTGGGATTGGGATTGGGGGGGGGGGGGGGGGATTGGGATTGGGGGATTGGGATTGGGATTGGGGGATTGGGATTGGGGATTGGGATTGGGATTGGGATTGGGATTGGGATTGGGATTGGGATTGGATTGGGATTGGGATTTGGGATTGGGATTGGGATTGGGATTGGGATTGGGGATTGGGATTGGATTGGGATTGGGATTGGGATTGGGATTGGGGGATTGGGATTGGGATTGGGATTGGGATTGGGATTGGGATTGGGGATTGGGATTGGGATTGGGATTGGGATTGGGATTGGGATTGGGATTGGATTGGGATTGGGATTGGGATTGGGATTGGGATTGGGATTGGGATTGGGATTGGGATTGGGATGGGATTGGGATTGGGATTGGGGATTGGGATTGGGGATTGGGATTGGGATGGGGATTGGGATTGGGATTGGGATTGGGATTGGGATTGGGATGGGATTGGGATTGGGATTGGGAGGGATTGGGGGGGGATGGGATTGGGATTGGGATTGGGATTGGGATTGGGATTGGGATTGGGATTGGGATTGGGATTGGGATTGGGATTGGGATTGGGATTGGGATTGGGATTGGGGATTGGGATTGGGGATTGGGATTGGGATTGGGATTGGGATTGGGATTGGGATTGGGATTGGGATTGGGATTGGGATTGGGATTGGGATTGGGATTGGGATTGGGATTGGGATTGGGATTGGGAATTGGGATTGGGATTGGGATTGGGATTGGGATTGGGATTGGGATTGGGATTGGGATTGGGATTGGGGATTGGGATTGGGATTGGGATTGGGATTGGGATTGGGATTGGGATTGGGATTGGGATTGGGATTGGGATTGGGATTGGGGATTGGGATTGGGATTGGGATTGGGATTGGGATTGGGATTGGGATTGGGATTGGGATTGGGATTGGGGATTGGGATTGGGATTGGGATTGGGATTGGGATTGGGATTGGGATTGGGATTGGGATTGGGATTGGGATTGGATTGGGATTGGGATTGGGATTGGGATTGGGATTGGGATTGGGATTGGGATTGGGATTGGGATTGGGATTGGGATTGGGATTGGGATTGGGATTGGGATTGGGATTGGGATTGGGATTGGGATTGGGATTGGGATTGGGATTGGGATTGGGATTGGGGGATTGGGATTGGGATTGGGATTGGGATTGGGGATTGGGATTGGGATTGGGATTGGGATTGGAGGGATTGGGATTGGGATTGGGATTGGGATTGGGATTGGGGGATTGGGATTGGGATTGGGATTGGGATTGGGGGATTGGGATTGGGATTGGGATTGGGATTGGGATTGGGGGGATTGGGGGATTGGGATTGGGATTGGGATTGGGATTGGGATTGGGAATTGGGATTGGGGATTGGGATTGGGATTGGGATTGGGGATTGGGATTGGGGATTGGGATTGGGATTGGGATTGGGGATTGGGATTGGATTGGGATTGGGATTGGGATTGGGGATTGGGATTGGGATTGGGATATTGGGATTGGGATTGGGGATTGGGATTGGGATTGGGGGATTGGGATTGGGATTGGATTGGGATTGGGATTGGGATTGGGGATTGGGATTGGGATTGGGATTGGGGATTGGGATTGGGATTGGGATTGGGATTGGGGATTGGGATTGGGATTGGGATTGGGATTGGGATTGGGATTGGGATTGGGATTGGGATTGGGATTGGGATTGGGATTGGGATTGGGGATTGGGATTGGGATTGGGATTGGGATTGGGATTGGGATTGGGATTGGGGGATGGGATGGGATTGGGGGATTGGGGGATTGGGATTGGGGATTGGGATTGGGATTGGGATTGGGATTGGGATTGGGATTGGGATGGGATTGGGGGATGGGATTGGGATTGGGATTGGGATTGGGATTGGGATTGGGATTGGGATTGGGATTGGGGATTGGGATTGGGATTGGGATTGGGATTGGGATTGGGGATTGGGATTGGGATTGGGATTGGGATTGGGATGGGATTGGGATGGGATTGGGATTGGGATTGGATTGGGATTGGGATTGGGATTGGGATTGGGATTGGGATTGGGATTGGGATGGGATTGGGATTGGGATTGGGATTGGGATTGGGATTGGGATTGGGATTGGGATTGGGATTGGGATTGGGATGGGATTGGGATTGGGATTGGGATTGGGATTGGGATTGGGGATTGGGATTGGGATTGGGATTGGGATTGGGATTGGGAGGATTGGGATTGGGGATTGGGATTGGGATTGGGGGATTGGGATTGGGATTGGGGGATTGGGATTGGGGATTGGGATTGGGGGGATTGGGATTGGGATTGGGATTGGGGGGATTGGGATTGGGGGATTGGGGATTGGGATTGGGATTGGGATTGGGATTGGGATTGGGATTGGGATTGGGGATTGGGATTGGGGGATTGGGATTGGGATTGGGATTGGGATTGGGATTGGGGGATTGGGGATTGGGATGGGATTGGGATTGGGATTGGGGGGATGGGGGATTGGGGGGGGGGGGGGGGGGGGGATTGGGATTGGGATTGGGGGATTGGGATTGGGGGGATTGGGATTGGGATGGGATTGGGGGATTGGGGATTGGGGGATTGGGATTGGGATTGGGGGATTGGGGGATTGGGATTGGGATTGGGGATTGGGATTGGGGGGATTGGGGGATTGGGATTGGGGATTGGGATTGGGGGATTGGGATTGGGATTGGGATTGGGATTGGGGGATTGGGGATTGGGGGATTGGGAATTGGGGATTGGGATTGGGGATTGGGATTGGGATTGGGATTGGGATTGGGATTGGGATTGGGATTGGGATTGGGGATTGGGGATTGGGATTGGGATTGGGATTGGGGATTGGGGATTGGGATTGGGATTGGGATTGGGATTGGGATTGGGGATTGGGATGGGATTGGGATTGGGATTGGGGGATTGGGGATTGGGATTGGGATTGGGATTGGGATTGGGATTGGGATTGGGATGGGATTGGCAATATAATTTCCATTTTAAATCCCAACCCAAGCCCCGATCCCAACCACAATCAAAATCCCCAATATGAATCTCAAATAAAACCCAATCGGTATCCCTATCGTCTTCGGCAAAAATTCGATCACTTGGAGAAATTTGGGAAAAAATTGTATCTTCGGCAACATTGTTCTGTAGCTCAAGGATTATCATTATTCAGACTCAAAACCCAAGAGATTCGAGATTTTGTCAAACAACCTTACAAATCATAAGGATCGAGAGATATCATATATTCCAAAGTTTACATTCTGATCCCTCAAAGTTCATATACAAGCACGAAAAAGCACTCCTACCCGGCAAGTTCTCAAATAAAAGGATTCATACTAAATTAAATAACTTTCAGAAAATTTTATATATTGAGATTCATCGACTTGACTTGAACAGTTTTGCAAGCTCCGACATAATTTTGAACCCTGAAGAGTATTCCCATGTTTCTGAGCTCTCTGTCTCAGTTGGGACAGAACGCCAGAAGAAAGAAGAAGACCATCCTGTTTAGATGTTTGTCTAGACTAGTTATCCACGCATTACAAAAACCAGTAAAAACTTACTGAGAGTATGTTGAAATACGTTTTCTTTACAGTTTGAACAACCTATGACCATAATGCTACAAAAAAAGAAAGAAACATCTAGTTTCTATCAATGACATTTTTTTACTGTCCACTTGTAAAGCATTTGTCTGAACATATGTATTGCTAAACTTTTTTCGATTTTTTTTGAAAGAGATACAAAGCCAAACGTATCCCGTGCCGCAACAGCGTTTTGGCATCGAACATAGCCAAACGATTATCGGCTCACGAGCCCAGACTTCGGCAACCCCAAAAGCCAAAGTCTATTACTCAAGATCTGGCGCGATGCTAACCCAGATTATAGGTTCACATTCGTGCACAAGCATATTTTGCCTGGCATGGTCAAAAGGCCCAACGAAGGGTCAGCCAGCCAGAGCACCGTACCAGCAATACCTAGCACATGGAGCTTTTACGATAGATACCGTTAGCGCGTGCGTCCGTGTGTGAACAATATCACGTTACCAGGCTTTGAACTCTGTGCGCACATGTTTTGTTGCGCTCCATCAGACCCAACCGCTGCACAGTGGGCAAAATTGGGCCCAAACTTACAACCTTTAGATGCCGCTGGTTCAAAACGTTTCAAATCAAATTTGATCAATAAAATTTTTTTGAACTATTACTGCTTATCTACTGTCAGGGATGAAATTCTGTACCATAAAGTATATATTGAGCGGGGAGCTTGAATCGTATTTTGTCTGTTTTTACAACGATAATATTCCCCATTTTACCCTATACGGCTGAAAATACATATGAAGTTTTTTATGTCATATTGTGCCAAATAGGGCCTCATTGTATAAACACAGACAAAATACGATTCAAGATAGCATCTCAATGTCAACTTTAAAGTGGGGTCTGTGTACCAATAGTCTTAATATTTTTTCAAAAATAAGCGGTTTTGGTTTCGGTTTGCCCACTGTGCGCCACTGCTGCCATGCAAAAACATGCCGGCTTCAAATATCTACCGGCTGACAACGTCGATTAACTTGTGGCCAATCCCGACGCTTTGTCGTGGCAGAGCCTTCAGTGCAATACGAGCCAACAGTCCAGTAGGAACGTTTGCAATGTACCCATGTTTGCCGAATGAAGTGGATAGTTGTCAACCAAACTGTCAAATGATGGCAAAAATTTAATGTAATAGTACATGACAGTTTCCAGTCAACTGGGTTTACGAAATACCGGTTTGAAATGGTTTTGCTTCCAGCACGGAAAACGAAATCACTTAGCTATATTACCTTAGAAAAGGTTTTTTGGATGTTTTCGACCCCATTCAGAATTTCAAAATAAATTGTTAAAAATAATCTAGCAGCATGAAACCTCCTGATATTTTTTTTTTTTTGAAAGCTTCATTTCAGCGAAAACAAAATTATCAAATAACCCCCAAGGGATTTTCCATAAAACATCTTTCATTAATCAATACGTTGAATGATTTCAGTTCTGTTGGGTTTGAATGAAAGGAATATTAAAGAAGATCCCGATAACTATGGTTATCGAGTGTGTGGGCGTTGTGTGTTGACTGTACCACTGGTCGTTGCATGCTACTCCGTTGTAACCTTAATTTTCAAGTAATGGCACTGATTTTGGTATTGACGATATCGATTATTGAAGAATTTACGATACTGGTGTCGAAGGGTCGTGATAATCTGTTTATTTTAGAGATATGCACCCAGTTTGACCATGCAACCATCAAAAAATCGTTCAATCAGAGGTTTGGATTATGGATTTTCATGATTATCACTTCACATTATATTGTTTGAAAGTAACACAAGAAAGTAACATAAAGATGTGTAGAAATATCGAACCACAATTGAAACGAGTTAAAAAATTACAGAGCGTAAGACTTTAAGCCCATTTTTCTCAAAATATGAAAAATGTCACTTGGTTCAATCTGACTTAACGCCAACCATTTGTTGCAAAGATGCCTTCAAATGTTTGTTCTTAAAGTGAACTCATTCAGGAATTACACTTGGAAATAATCTAAGAATTGATTCAGAGATACTATCAATATACTTTATAAAAAAATAGTTAAAATTTCATCAAGCTTTTTTCTTGAAATTTTATCAAAACATGATCAAGATATTCTTCTTTATTTAGTTTATACAAGGATTTTATCGCAAGTTCTTTCAGAGATATATCTGAGAAAAACGTCCTATATGAAGTCAAATCATATGACTTGGGGTACTTCTGGTTGATATTTAAAATTATTTTTCCGATGGAACTCTGGAAAACTTACGAATAAGATAATTCACGGGGATCTCTCTGACAAGAAGTAAACTTCAGAGAGAATTCCTAGATTAATTTCTTGGAAAAACCTTTGATATGATTCCCAAGGAATTGCTTGGAGAAATCTTTGCAGGAATTGACATTGACATATTTTAAGTAATACCGGAAATAATTTCATGAATAAGTGAAGAAATGCTCGAAAAATATGTACAGGTGATATTTCTAAACAATCTCATATTATCGGAGGCGTTCTGCAAACTTCTTTGAAGATGTTCAAAAGGTATTTCTATCGAAATTCATGAAAAGGTTATACAAAAAGTTTCCAGAGCAATCCCTGAACATGTTTTATGATTAGAGTAATTCTAGCTGAGACCAGCCCACTATTTACCCTTGGTGTTCAAATTTATGCTCAATTGAAAGCTTCGAAAGCTGGTGAGTAAATAAAGAAACTACCTGCGTTCGGTTGGTCAAATTGATGGCCTCTTTGGCCTCCTTGGTGAAATAATAAAAAAGTTTTTGAGGACCTCTCGACTTTTGACCATTCTTGACTCACTAAAACTGCCATAACTCAGAACTCGCTGTGATGTATTTGAATTTTAAAAAGTTAACTGTACAATCTGGACTAGAAGCAATTGATGAATTCTTTGTATTTTGAATAAATGCCTCGTTCAAGAAATTCGAGGTTCTTAAAGGAACCATTTCTGGAAATAATCCTTAGAGTGAATCGGAAAGAAAAACATTAGGAGTAAATCTTCGGTGAAATTCAAAGGTCAATATGTGAAGCTAATTTTTGACGTATTTTTCGGAGAATTCCAGGATAAATTCGTTTCACAATAACTTGACAGATTTTTGGCATTTACCTTGATTCTATATTAGATTTCTGTCGGATTTATCTAGAGATATTTTGCTGACTGTTAATAAAACCTGTGAAACTATTTCTGGTAAGATTTTTGGTTGAAAATAGTAAACCCCAAAAATGTTCCATTATGTAATCTATATAAATAAAAATGGAGTGGTGTTTGTATGTCACGAAATGGCTTGATATCGGCTCGACGGATTAGAATGATTCTTTCATAGTTATGTTCCTGAAGTGTTCCGACGTGTTTGTGTATATAAAAAGCAAAGGATATTTAACGGGAAAGTTGAAAAAACAGGAGTGAACGGAACTTCCATTTTGCACGGAGCGTTCCATGGCGTTTTTCAACAGCCTACTTGATGGCAAAACGAAGTTTGCCGGGACCACTAGTTATTTTATAAATGTAAATGCCGAAAACAATGTTTGAGAAATTCAAACATAATCCATTAATTTCCGTAACGAAATTACCGGCCATGGACTAAGGAGGGACAAGGCAACGCCATTTTCTATGAAGGATGTCTGGAAAGATCTTTGACAAGAGTCTGAATTTGAATTGAACTCTAAGAAATATTCAAAAACGTTATCATCACGCAATTTTATATACATATAAATGATGAAAACAATCTTTGAAAAAAATTAAACAATATTACCCTTCGTAGCAATCAAGATAATTTTTTTTAACATCTGCCAGAGGGCAACGGCCCTCCTCTGCTCCCTCTGGCTACGCTCATGGGCAAACTTGTAGACCTAGTTACAGCTTACGAATTTGCTAAAGACATTACGCTGATGGCTTTACAACATTTTGAGTCAAGCTAAATTTTGGGTTTTAAGGATATTCTTCAAATGAATGTCAATTTACAAAAATAACGTTCTCACAGTTTTTGTAGCAAAAGTTGCATTATGTCCTATTGGAAGCAGCTTACGGAAAAAAAATATCAAACCAACTCCATGAGTTCTGGCCACCTAAATATTTCATAGTTTTTTACTTGTTTTAAGCAAACATCAAAATCATATGAATTACAAACTGGAAATGTGCAGCAAAAATGTGAACTATTATTCCTTTTACAACTCTTCCGAAGTCACATTAACATGAAACAAAATCGTTAGACCAAAACTACTGATTTGTCGGGTCTACCCTAGGTGAAAACTTTTAGAATCAATTTAAAAGTTTGCAGAAAAAAGCAATAACAGATATCTTCAAGAAAATTTTGATTTAGAATTGAATCCTAACTAAGGGCCACCCTGAGAAGGTGCAAAAACTCAACTACGAACAACTTCTCTGAAGACATCATGCGTCTAAAATCAACGAGAACAGAGAAAATATTTTCTCTTTTTTTATCAGTAATTCTCGAAAAAGTGTTCAAACAGATGTAAAGGCTGATTTGCTGTTATCGCCTATCTTGAAGCACGGACAATTACTTCCCACAAAAATGGTTAAAGAAATCAATAGTCTGAGCTGAGATTTTGTAGGTGCTTTTAAATTAAAGTTCAAACTTACAAAATTCTGATATGCTCAAGAAGGCATCATCATCAGAAATCATCATGAATCCAATAAAATTTTTTTCGGATTTTAAGATTTTTCATGAGCATCATTTCATTGCATTCCACATAAGAAGATGAAATGATAGATTTTCATTAACATTTTCAGTTTTCAACGAAAACACAAGTTTAGAAAATTGTCAAACGATTTCTAAATCTGGCTTCTGGAAATAGAACCTTGTCGAAAACAGCACTGTTTAGTTTATTGAAGATAAAGATTGTGGGCTTCGTGGCCATGCAGTTAGTGTCACAAGGCAAGAAGTGTGGGTTCGATTCCCTCATCAGACCGAAAAACTTTTCGTTAAGAATGTTTTCCGACTGTGCAGTGCCACTGGGCGTTGCATGCTAGTCCGTTGTCTAGTGTGGTACTGCCTTCAAAGGACAAAATCGTCCACTGGAAGCATTAGCATGTTGATGTATATTTTCTTTTATTACATATAATTGTATATGGCCCCTAGGGGACGGACCTAGTATAGGGGTTAGAACACACGCCTCTCACGCCGAGGACCTGGGATCGAATCCCATCCCCGAGAAAGTCACTAAAAATTTCAGTAGTGACGAGTTCCTTCGGAAGGGAAGTAAAGCCGTTGGTCCCGAGATGAACTAGCCTAGGGCTGAAAATCTCGTTAATAAAGATAGAAAAAAAACTATGGTCCCGGGCCCTCAGTTGTTAATCCGGCCCTGCCAAGCCCTAATACGTAACTTTTTATTATGGATTAGGAATGGTTAGCTTCCTTTTCTCAAGTATATAATTAAGTCGTTTCAATGCTTTTGCATACAAAATACGATTTACTTATGATAATCTTCATTAATTGATATTTGTACTTTACTTGTACTAATCTACTTAATGTACATCTTTTTTTTTATATGTACTTCTGTTCCTGTCTCGGTGCTTCATCAATACTTCTCCTCGGGCGCAAAAAGCTCGTTAAACTCCATCTTGTACCGTCTCAGATTGTTCATTTCCTTGTACAGCATCAATGTGATAGCACTTGCGAAAACCAGTACGGCTAGAAGTATACACAAAAGAAAATTATTTTAAAAACACAGTTTCCAATGTTCCGACCTCCGAACACCTCACCTGTCGTAAACACAAACGCCACAATAATGAACCTTCGCTCTTCTTCACTGACTTCGAACAACATTCTTTCGACATGGGCATGGCCGATAAAGCCCACGGTGGCCACCAGGAGGCAGAAGAAAGGCAGGATGTACTGTGACCGCTCCTGATGAGAGAAGTTATTTCAGTTGATGACAAAATTGTTCATTTTCGAGATTAAAATTCCATCCCCTACCTTGACGATTCCCCAGAAGAAGGCACAAGCAGTAACGTAGAATACCATTAGCAGCACCGTCAACAACGGGAACTCGAGATTGTAGACTGTGTAACCAAGCGTGGACAATTAGCAGAAATAATTGTAAGTTATTTTAGAATACTTGCCATATGATAACGACAGGCATCCAGCATCCCCGAGAGCTCCAAACTTGTGTGCAGCAACCATTCCATAGATCACAGTTCCAAAAATCGTTGCCAAGCCACCGATCAGATATGCAAGGATGCGTTTATCTTCGTAGGGAATGTGCATCCGTTGTATGAAATACAGGCTATTCTCGTACACTTTCGACATTTCAGTTTCAGATGAACGCAACAAATTCAATCGATCAACATAAAATAACTGATCTACAGACATACAATACAACCAATCAACCAAAGTGCGAATTTCTGTGTAAAATCAGTTGCCAAATTGTGTACACTTCGGATGTCAGTGGGTTTCCCTGTAATCTTTATTTATACAACACATATCCTCTCATCCATCGATTTCCCTCCAATCGGACGCCCCGTCCCATCCCCAACCAATGACAAAAGCGATGCGAGAACGAAACGGTTATCAGTAACTCACAGAACAACGGAGAACGCCTGTGAGCATTTCCAGCTCAAAACGCAAATCGCGCAGACGCAACTATTTCTGAATTGTGTGGTTATTCCAGTGATTACATTAAAATATTATCCAGAAATTCTTATATTTGGAGCTTTCTCCAAAAAATATTCTGGAATTCCTCTAGAAATAACTCCAGAGATTCCTCAGAAATATTCTTAAACGTCACAGTTTGAGGTACAGGTCACCAAAAGTTGTATAAAACACAAGTTTCACTGAAGTTCACATAAAATTTAAAGTATGATTTATCAAACTTTTTGTGATCTAATCCACCAAGCATACAAAATAGGACTTTACCTTTCATTTCAGATATAATTCGGTAGAAATTGCACGATAAAATTCTTATTAAATCGATTTTTTCAACATGCTTGCAGTCTCCATACATAATTCTTCGTTTCCCTTACATGGCAAAATACAATACTTTTTAAACCAAACAAAAATAACTTTTGAGCATCGAAATTATTATGAACATTGTTGATTAGTACAGTTATACATATGAAGTTTGAATTGTGTGGAAAATTAAGCAAATAAATTTCCATACAAGCTGCCAATCTTGCATGCAAGTTGGCTAAAAAAGCCAAATTTTACATTTTCAACCGCGTGCATCTCAAAAACTAGACATGCCATGATATTTTTGAAAACGGCAATGGATTCAGCAACCCTTAATTAAGTAAATTGCGATTTGTCAAGCACAAAAAACGTGTTCTGCAGTGCAATCCTTCAAGAATTCCACCAGAAAATCTTCCAGGGATTCTCCCAAAAAACTCCTTCAAAGGTCCTCCGAAAATTTAGCTGGAAATTATTCCAGGAATCCGTACAAGCAGTTTTCCAAAAATTCTTTATGGTATTTTGTAAAGGTTTTTTTTTATGAAATCCTCTATAAAGAGCACAATTCTATTTTTATCTGGAGTGAAAATCTTCCAAGTATTTGTTTGAACATTCCTTTGAAAAAATCCTCCTGGAACAGTGCAGACATTCCCTTAGAAACTCCTCTCGAAATTTCTCAGGATACTCCTTAAGAAAACCCTTCTGAGATTTCTCCAGAAAATCTTAAGAAGATTCGTGCATACATTTGTGTGGACAATCTTCCTGAAATCCCGCGAAGCATTCCTTCAGAATTGTTTCAAGCAATTCTTCGGAAAATTTCTTCAGATATTCCTCCAGGAATTTCTCTTTGAAGGCTTTCATTTATTTTTCCAAGAAATCTAAAAAATATTCAAGGTGTAAGTTCATACACCTATATATTTCTCTCAATGATTTCTTCAGGGCATCCTTAAAACTTGTCTATAAGGCTTCTTCCAGAGATTCATCCAGAAATTTGTACAAGAATTCCGTCAGAAAATATTCCAGGGATTTTCCTACAAATTCCACAAGCATTTTATTCAGATATCTTTCCAGGACTTCCTCCAAACGTGTCTTCAGAGCTTCTTCCAGAGATTACTGCAGGATTTCCTTTGGACTGATTTCCAATAATTTCAACATGATTTTTATTCATAAATCCTCCACAAAATCCAGGGATGTTTCAGAAATTCCTTTTTTTTCAGAAACTACTCCAGGGATCTCTCCCAAAAGTTCTCTAGCGTTTTTTATAATTTCCTGTAGAGATTCTATTGGAAATTCCTCCAGTTATTCTTTCAGAATGACATGCAATGGTAATCTACAAATTTCTGCAGAAATTCATTCAGAAATTCCTTTAACGTTAAAACAGTTTATCAAAAAATTCCTATAGAAATCAGAAATTTGTATAACAGTCTTTCAGTAATTCATCTACGTATTCCTTCAAAATCCCTCTTAGAATTCCTCCAGGCGTTTTCTCGTACTTCGGATCCGTAGCAAACACCATTTTTGCAGGGTTGTTGTCCGACATTCTTACAACATGCCCCGACCAACGCTTTCTTCCAGCTTTTGCTACCTTCTGGATGCTAGGATCGTCGAAGAGTGGTTCATCCTTCGCCGCCACAAACCGTTCTCCTGCACACCGTCAAAGATCGTTCCTAAGCACCCTACGTTCGAAGACTCCGAGTGCTTGCAGGTCCTCCTCGAGCATCGTCCACGTTTCATGCCCGTAAAGGATCAGCGGTTTAATCTCTCTTGATCGCAGTTTCTTCTGGAACCCATAGTAGGCACGACTTCCACTGATGATGCGCTTATTTACCGACTAACATTGTTGTCAGCCGTCAGCAAGGATCCGAGGTAGACGAACTCGTCCACCACCTTGAAGGTATCCCTGTCTATCGTGACACTGCTGCCAAGGCAGGACCTGTCGCGCTCAGTTCCGAGTCATTTGGCCGAATGACGTTTGGCCGAACGCCATTTGTCCGAAAGGGTCATTTGGCTGAATGCCGTTTTTTCCGAAATTAAAAACAATAGTGAACTACAGTTAGCATATATTTGTAATGAATTTAGAAGAACTTATTCGGCTTATTCTTAAAGAGAGATAAATCATCAGTGATATACAAATAATTAGCTCTTTAGTGTTATTTCAAGAAACAGTCAATGCCGAAAGAAAACGTCTTAAATGTAAGCAATGAGTTACCCCAGACAACCAGAAAATCGCATAAAAGTTCACGTTGTATGACTACATCAAACCCGCAAAACACATTGGATAAAATTTTCAGATTGATGAGTTTCCTCGCATAAAACACTTTTTTTTCTGAGTTCATTTGTGCATTTTGTTTCGTCTCGTATACCCGTACAAAGTAAGTCGAATCAATCCGTAGCATCTGTCAAATCAACATTTGTTATTATAAGTTAAGTCGGAAGAAAATTTATACATTCGCATTGTATGCTATTATTCATCTCATAATATATGCGTATATCGCCTCCACTTTTGTACGTAGAAGGTCTTTTCGCGACATCTTCTAAGTGGAATTTTGCACATGCAAAGCCTCCAGGTGATTTCGTTATACGTATATCTGGGTTGTTTGGGACTTCTCTTCTAGGGGTGAGAGCTGCCAGTAGACGTTTTCGCATCGCGTTTGTAGCCTTGTAGGCCTCTGACAGTCAAGCATGGGAAACACTCACTCAGTTATTGCGTTTCCCTCACTCGCTTCCACGCAGAGAAAGAGCGAGAAAGCCGTTTCTTCAACCAAACCGAACGTTTCAATTTCCAGTGCCTATCCTGTTCCTTTGGCGAGCACGAAACGAAACAAAAAACGGCAACTGATTGAGTCGCTACCGATTCTGAAAGCCGAATGCAGTCCTGAATGATTGTTTACATTCTGATTCCGTTCGAGTGGCACTCAAGTTTGAGTGCTGAGGAACGTTTACTGACTGGCAATCCATGTCACGGAATGATTCAGTGAGTGGGAATCTGCTCAGTAAGTTCAACACATTCGGCGAATGAATGCTAAATGCGTTCACTCGTGCCTCGCAGATACAAGTGTATTGGTATTCACTTCTCTTCGTGTTCCTTGCGATTCTTGCTTTTACATAATCGGTATCAACGCTTTCATGCTGCACTCCACCCAGTACGGTTCAGCTATCACTGAATGTTTGGTAGCAGCAGATTTTTTGTTATTCTTATCGGTTGCGTTCGAGTGAGTGAATTTTCCCATGCTTGCTGAAAGTAACTAAAACGTTTTCCACAAGGTATTTAAAAGGGAGGTAGATCGATCTGTCAGAATACTGCATCCGGCATGTTGAAATACCAAGTGACAAATGGCGAGTTTGTTTTGGTTATAGGAGGCTAGAAAAAGCCATGTCTCTCAAACATTCATACACTTTAAAAGAATGTTTTGTTTGGTTTGAAACACTAATTATTGGATTAAGTTCTTCCAACAGGCTTGTATTCGAAATATATTTCACGATTAAAATCGCCAAAAACACCAACAGTCTTATTTTTCAAGTTACGTACGAAGTACTTCTAGACATTTTTCACTAGCCAAACTCCATTTAGCTTTTCAATGAATTCCATTTAGATTTGTTCGTTCGATTCAATTATCCATATCGTGAGGGCATTATCCAAATTTAGAGCATGAAAATACTTCCTTTTAACATCATTTTAAACACAAAAGGCCCATAATTTCGAACACAAACACAGAAGGCAAATATCACTCAGCAATGCGAGAGAAAATTTTCACTTCACCGGTAAGATTTGTATTCTGTGATAAACAATTCCATAGAAACGATACATGCAAACATACTCGCCAGCATGCCAGCTCGCCAGCTATCACTTCCTTCTCCCCCGCAGCCTACCACACTTTGCATCCACTGACTGCTTAGATTGCTGAACCTCCCTTCAATAAATCTAGGTTTTCCAACTTTATCGTCCTTCTGCTTGATCGGGTTGCTTCGATCCTTCGACTCGTACAAAGTGAAATAGTTCTAGCAACCACAAGTCTTTGTTTCTTTTTTTCACAACGGAGAACCAGTGAGCTTCTTCGACGTAAGTGTTCACTGAGTTGTTTGGTTTAATGCTTTACGCAAGCAACGGTACATAGTTTAGTTCACAGTTACAAAGTTAACCGTTGTGCTAAAATAATATATGTTTGAAAAAGGCTGTTTATTCACCATTCACCAGCTCAAAGAACAATAAAGCTGCTGGTAAGGATGGTATCGGAGCTGAACTCATAAAGATGGGTCCGGAAAGGCTGGCCATTTGTCTGCACCGGATGATAGGCACAATCTGGGAAACAGAACAGCTTACCGGAGGAGTGGAAGGAAGGGGTAATCTGCCCCATCTACAAGAAAGGCAAGAAGTTAGATTGTGAGAACTTTCGAGCGATCACCATTCTAAATGCAGCATACAAAGTATTATCCCAGATCATCTTATCAAGCCGGCTTCGTTGACGGCCGATCGACAACGGACCAGATCTTTACTGTACGGCAAATCCTCCAAAAATGTCGTGAATACCAGGTCCCAACGCATCACCCTTTTCATCGATTTCAAGGCGGCATACGACAGTATCGACCGCGTAGAGCTATGGAAAATCATGGACGAGAACAGCTTTCCCGGGAAGCTCACGAGACTGATAAGAGCGACGATGGAAGGTGTGCAAAATTGTGTGAAGGTTTCAGGCGAAACACTCCAGTTCGTTTGGATCCCACCGGGGACTACGACAAGGTGATGGACTTTCGTGCCTGTTGTTCAATATTGCGCTAGAAGGTGTTATGCGGAGAGCCGGGCTTAACAGCCGGGGTACGATTTTTACGAGATCCAGTCAATTTGTTTGCTTCGCGGATGATATGGACATCGTCGGCCGAACATTTGAAAAGGTGACAGACCTGTACACCCGCCTGAAACGCGAGGCAGCAAAAGTTGGACTGGTGGTGAATGCGGCCAAGACAAAGTACATGCTAGCTAGTGGGGCCGAGCGCGACAGGGCTCGCCTAGGTAGCAGTGTTACGATAGACGGGGATACGTTCGAGGTGGTCGACGAGTTCGTCTACCTTGGATCCTTGCTGACGGCTGACAATAACGTTAGCCGTGAAATGCGGAGGCGCATCATCAGTGGAAGTCGGGCCTACTATGGCCTCCAGAAGAAGCTGCGGTCAAAAAAGATTCACGCCCGCACCAAATGTACCATGGTACAAAACGCTCATAAGGCCGGTAGTCCTCTACGGGCATGAAACGTGGACGATGCTCGAGGAGGACCTGCAAGCACTTGGAGTCTTCGAACGTCGGGTGCTTAGGACGATCTTCGGCGGAAGGATGAACCACGAGCTCGCCCAACTCTACGGCGAACCCAGTATCCAGAAGGTGGCCAAAGCTGGAAGGATACGATGGGCAGGGCATGTTGCAAGAATGCCGGACAGCAACCCTGCAAAGATGGTATTCGCTTCGGATCCGGTTGGTACAAGAAGCGTGGAGCGCAGCGAGCTAGGTGGGCGGATCAAGTGCGTATCGATTTGGCGAGCGTGGGGCAGAACCGAGGATGGAGAGATGCAGCCACGAACCGAGTATTGTGGCGTGAAAATTGTTGATTCAGTGTTATCTGTGTAGATGTTAACTAAATAAATTGAATGAACATCATGCGAATCAACAATTAAAGCGTTGTAGCAATTTGCTCTTATTTTTCGTAATTCAGCCAAACGGCATTCGGCAAAACGGCGTTCGGCCAAATGGCGCGGACGTCGCGCTCTGTTCCGCCTACCAGCATGTACTTTGTTTTCGACGCATTCACCATTAGCTCTTGTTGCTTCGCGTTTAAGGCAGGTGAACAAATTTTCCACCGTTTCAAATTTTCTCCCAATAATATCCATGTCGTCTGCGAAGCAAACAAATTGTCCGGATCTCGTGAAAATCGATTCAAGGTATTTCTGGAGGATTTGCCTCACAAAAAAGATCTGTGCTTGTCACCCTTTATGTAGGGCAATATAACGCCTTACTTCCACTCCTCCGGTAGCTGTTCCGTTTCCCAGATGTGACTATCAGCCGATGCAGACAAGCGGCCAACCTGTCCGGGCCCATCTTGATGAGTTCGGCTCCGATACCATTCTTGCCAGCGGGGATTGTTGTTCTTCAGCTGTTGCATGGCATCCTTAACTTCCCCCATCGTGGTAGCTGGTTGGTTTCCACTGTGTTCTCTGCGCCATTCACCTTTCGATTACCTCACGTCCGGTCCGTCAAGATGCTCCCATCCTTATCCCGGCACATTTCACCTCGCAGCACGAAGCCTTTGCGGGATGTGTTGAGCTTCTGATAGAATTTCCGCGTTTCTTGAGAACGGTACAGCAACTCCATATCTTGGCATTCCACCTCTTCCAGGCGGGTGCTTTTTGTCCCGGAATAGGCGGGTTTGCTGTTTCCGCTTCTGTTCGTATCGATCCATGTTTTGTCGCGTACCATGCTGTAGCATTGCAGCCAGCGCAGCATTCTTCTCTTCTAAAACCTCTTGGCACTCCTCATCGAACCAATCGTTTCTTGAGCTTCCGGTTCCACAAGTCCGATAATACTTCCGGCAGCGTCGTTAATGGCTGCTTTGACTGTCCTCCAGCAGTCCTCAAGAGGGGCCCTATCGAGCTCGCCCTCATCCGGCAACGCTGCCTCAAGATGCTGCGCGTACGCATTGGCGACATCCGGTTGTTTCAGTCGCGCTAATTTATACCGAGGCGGACGTCGGTAGCGTACATTGTTGATGACGGATAGTTTTTGGCGCAGTTTCACCATCACCAGCTAGTGGTCGGAGTCAATGTTGGCGCCAATATAAAATTTATCTTATTTAATATATCGAGATATAAAGTTTAATTTACATTGAAAATGGTCGGCCCAGCAAAGCCATTTTTATTTCCGTTTCGAGCTGGAATGCCTCTTATCGGCCCAACGGACAGTCGGCTGTCGATTTTAATGATGAGCTCCACACCCGAGCGGCGGGATCATTACCTACTGCTAAATAGTGCGAAGAGCAATAAAAACCGTCTGTGTTAACAGATGATTAGATTAAGGCTATAGGGTCATTTGAAGGCGATATACGGAAGCGTAAATCAAATATCGAATGACAGTTGTCACTCGATGAGCCAGTCCGTGAATTATGGAGACTGAATTCGTTTGATCGATTGCGTCAAGTTTGTAGCCTGTAAGATAAATGTAAATTATACTTCATGAAGTTTAATTCATTTATTGATGGTTTCAGAAGTAATTTTACGATTTTTGTTTTACGGTATAAGTGATTTGCACTGCAGTAAGATACTGAACGTGAGATTTCAATCTTCGTTGTGGGTCACAACTTGTTACCATGCGAATATACGAATGATCCCATTCGGGGTGGTCAAATAATTACGTAAGACAATTTTCGGGATTTTCAAACCACCCATCTATGGAGAACCGTATCCATCGCCACGAGCAGCAGTTGCTTTTATGCACCAATTGGGTCCTAAAATTTTTAATGAGATATTGTTTTATTTAATAACAAGAAAGAGCATGTTACTGTAACTACTTTAGCAATTTTTCCCGCTCAAATAATGGCTATATCATGTTAAACTTTAATTTAAAAATTTGGTCCATAAATGAACCTTGACACTTTTGATCATGTTTGACGTTCGCTTAGTCGACAAAAACACCACAGGTGTTTTAGTTCGACCACTGGGGTTGTTCCTATCTGACATTTCATAAGGACACGGAAAACAAAATACACCCAAAATTTGAGTTTAAGCCAAAGGATGTGACAAAATATAACAAAAATATTTTTGGGGCTTAAACTAACGAAAAACATTAGAAAATTGAGTAAACATGTGTTTTTGGCCTAAACTTAAGCGTTTGGCACTAAAATTGGGACAGGGCTTTAGGACCCTATTAACCACTATCTCGTCAATTTGGTGTGATAGCATGGTTAGCGTGCATGCATCGCGGTTGTTTTAGCAATTTCTATGTTAGAATCCCATCGCTGGCACTAGTTTTTGTTTATCCATATTGATAATTCTCGGAGCAATTGATGATATATGATGATGTGAAAAAGAAAAAAAAATATCTCCCGAGTGGGATGATTCGTGGTTATCCTCCATCGTAACTCTAGGGAAAATAAGTGTGAGCGAAAAAAAGATGTTAACGTGAGGAAGCGAACAAACATTCTCCTTAAGTGTGAAAAATCGTAGATTTCGCATCATTGATACGAAAATTCAGAACCCTGTGTTATGAAAGAGCTAGATATAAGAAATTAATAATATTATTGACTTAATACTTATAAAAGAATCAAAACATCAAAACAATGCGTAACTCACTGAGAAAGAGTGACGCATTTCTGAACAATCACAAAATTTCGTCCATGTTTCGTTTGTGAATAGCAAAATAAGGGATCAAGTCCCCCAATAAAAAAAAACATCTTTTCATAAACCAATTCTTAAGCCTACCCTGTTTTTCTAAGATTGAACATTGAACTTCAGAAGCATTGATTCCGCATCTAAAGTCAGTATCGGCTCGCTCAAATTTACAGCTTACGATACCCTTTGAATTAACGCAACATTAGTCACATATCGACCGTAAAGAATTTTATCCGATAAATCGCTACATTAATTCATCATGCTATAATAATCGTGTGTGTATAAACCGGTTGACCTATGATCGGATCAATTTGATTCATTCTACTTGAACGTGGACCTTCTTTCCAAATTATAGCCCTAGCAGGCATCAGCTATCAACCAATCGATAAAGGTATCAACGTATAGAACTTGCATGTGCCAGCTCTTTTGCCCAACCTATTCTTTTGCAAAACAAAATACAAAAAGACCTGACCGCACTAAAAACCGCTTTGCCATCGCCGTTGATCGTGAACTTCGTGTGGTACTGACTTCAATATCTCAGTTCTCAGCAATGCCTACGGGGCGCAACACTTTTCCAATTTATTAATTTCCCTTCAATTATAGCAATTTCATCGAAGTTCAACAGCAAAGCACTTAGTGTAGTGCCCGTGATGTTCGCGTCGTTGTGTTTTGCTGCTCTCAATATTTAACACAAATAAATTTACAATGAAAAAACGGGCATAAAATAAATCGACACGGGCCGAGGGAAGAGGTTGTTTTGCTGTGCTTGCTGTAAAAATCGGAAAGCAATCGAAACAAGAACCACTTCTTAAGGGAAGTAGCGACTCTCGGGGCCGAATGTGTGCGGGCTAAGAATGCATGAAAAATCACCGTCGGAATGTGTCTGGTAGAGGCTGGATTGGTGAATGGCTTGCGGTTGTCTTTCTAGTCGGGTTGTAAACTATACAGATATGGCCCCGTAAGGCATTTGCGACCCGACAGGGTTGAACGTGCTACTCAGAACCAATTGGGTGTATTTTAGGAAATTGAACTGACCTTCTCAACTTCGGCACTGCGCTGTTGGTTGCTTATTGGCACACCTACGCGACTATTCAATCGTGGAATTCGAAACAGATTATATGGCAAACAGATTTACTTTTTAACAACATACCTGAGCTCTTGAATATTAGTTCAAATGATTCATTAGCTCATTAGCTCTGACGATAATTATGTGAATTGGAAAGTACATACATACGATAAACTTAATAATGAGTTCTATGCTCTTAAATCCTATTCTACCTTCTTTCTGGAATAAGGTCAAACCAAGGCGTCTCAGTTTAATGTATTGAAGAGCACTTCCACAATTATTTATTTTGAGCTCTCTTTGCTAATAGACCACTTTACATATGTATATAACTATGTGTGACACAAAGACACTAGTATACCCTAAGAAGTCGAGTAAATGTCCAACGCGACAAACCATCGATTGGCGTAATAAAGAACCGCAACCTCAGTAAAGTTTTCCTGAATAGCTACGTGTTAACCTCTATTTAGGCCCAAAACTTTTCCTACCTTTTAGCTTCAAAGAAACAAGGAAAACAGTGACGAAAAACAATTATTAAAAACCAGTTAGACGGGAATAAAAAAAAGCCAGTTTTCTCGGATGAGCGGAAAATAATACATGATGAGCTACAAATCCACTACGTTGAATCTAGGCTAATCTCTTCTACATTGGGCTCGATCCTGAACCGATCGCTTCCAATTGCCCTGGACGTTAAGTAAGATGAAACGGAACCAATTCTCAAATTTTCAGAAGCACAAATCTGGAGAACGAAACATCCGTTTGAGCTGAAACTTTAACCAATTGGTCACCACCAGCTAGCTATCGATTAAATTTTCAGCTCAAACAGATGATTGGTTCTCCAGATTTGTGTTCTTTAAAATTTGAGGTTTAGCTTTCGATGCATCTTCATCTTAATCCTCTTCAACCGCAAAAAGCCAAACGCGCCGACGGCTTTGTCTGTTCTCTATGAGAATATTAGTTTTGCTTATCACTCTTCGGCATTCATATATAACCCAGCCCAACGCAGCCTACCGTGTTTTATGAACTTGACAACATCCTTCTTCATATACGGTACAACTCATGATTCATGCGACGCCGCCAGATGCCATTTATTGTTTACCGCCGAGTATTGTTCAAAAAACTTTAAGCTCAAAAACTCAAATGCACCCCAGTAGACTTCTTTAACGTTCAGGATTCATTGTCGTATAGAGCAACCGGAAGCATTAGTGTCCTAATAGCGCTATTTTATCTTCGTTTGCAGGCTACTGGACTTAAGCTGGTTACGGAGCCTGTGAAAAGCCCAATCGCAGCTACAAGACGCCCTAATAATACCTCGCGTAACATCATTATCGCACGTCACTTAAGTACCAAGAATACACAAATTCTTCCACTACTTCAATTACGATTGAACCATGCTGTCTTACGACGACCATGTGCTTGGTTTGCTGGTATTGACGGTAAGCTCTATCCGTGCTGTCCTCCCTTCCAACAGGCAGGAATGACGGTTCTACGGCTCGACGACCAATTCTAATTATATCGGTGGAGGACTTAACGACTGTAGTTTATCCGGAATTGTGATGTTTTCGGCCTAGCAGTCTAAGTAGCAGCAAAAAAATTTCGCATCTACATCCGACGGTTCGGTAATATATTTTTACCTTTTTTCAAGGACTAGAAGCTTGTTTCTTTGTACAGAATTAGTATTGCACTACATATGATTGTCCTCATGCTAAGATGGCGCTCACTTCGGTGCATGTTGCCGATAATTTTGTTGTTATTATATCGATATCGTCGCAAAACTAGGAGGAATATATACGACCGGGTGACAATGATACCGTTTCTATGCACGCCTGCTCTCCTAATAGCTCCTTCGAGGGCATCTAAGGCAGTGATTCCCAAAGTGGGCGAATTCGCCCCCCCTGGGGACGATTTTCATGCCCATGATCACTTCATGATATAAGAGAAATTGAAAACAAAACCCACTCAAATATAAATAGAAACAATATCCAAAGTTTCTGGAAATTATTTCAACCATTTCAAAAATAACAGGTGATTAAAAATGAAACATTAAGTTTTTCATCATATGCAAATAAGTAAATTTGATAGTTTGTTCATTTTTTGATGCACTTATAAAGAGATGTCGATAAGAATCTCTACACAGTATAGCGTATTTAATACAAAAATGAAAATTATAGTTCAGGGGGGCGATTCTAAAATATATTGACCTCAAAGTGGCGAAAGTCAAAAAAATTGGGAAACACTGATCTAAGGTTACTATGGAGGTCGAAATCTCATCCGCAACCCGCACACTTGATTTCGATCCATTTAACGTTGCACGAATCAGTCTAATCAGTTTCGTCAGAAAACCGTGTTCTTTCATTATCTGCCATAACTCATTCCTCTTTACTAAATCAAACGCAGCCTTAAAATCAACGAACAGATGGTGAGTCTGCAAGTTGTATTCCCGGAACTTATCAAGGATTTGATGCAAGGTAAACATTTGATCCGTCATTGATCGACCCTCACGGAAACCAGCTTGGTATTCGCCGACAAAAGACTCCACGAGAAGCCTCTATCTGTTGAACAGAACAAGGGACATTATTTTGTACGCCGAATTAGAAAGCGTTATTCCTCAGTAATTGGAGCACTTCAGTCTGTGTCCCTTCTTATACAGAGGGCAGATAAGGCTCTCCAGCCAGCTAGCAGGCAATTCTCCTTTCTCTTATATCCTTATTAGAGTACCGTACAATATTTCATACAGCTGCTCACTTCCGTATTTGAAAAGTTCGGCCGGCAGCTCGTCATATCCAGAAGCCTTACAGTTCGTCAACTTTTGATCGCATTTCTAACCTCATCTCAACCAGCTTGTCCATCGTTGATGATGGTTAATCTGTTCTCAGACGCGCTATTGTTCTTCCCTTTCAACAATTGCTCAAAGTGCTCTTTTCAGCTGGAGCTATTGCAGAAGCGGACATTGCAGAATAAATAAACATATATTCTAAAATTGCCAAATCCAATTGTATCCCTTCCGAGAAAGAAACACTATCTGCACCTATGGATAAAAGAGAGAGAGTGATTCCAAGCAACAGCACCAAAATTTGGTAAATTTTTTAATTCATTTTTCTATTGAGCTGAAACTTTGCACAGTTTTCCAGTTCTATCTAAATTGTCATTTTCCGATATCAAATCTTCAAGTTGAGTCACGACTAACTTTTCAAAAGGGTGTATGTGAAAATGGTTCAAATATATTCAAAAAGCTGCACAGCAAAAACGGTTCGTTCGATTGTTAGACAACTAAAGAAACAAAGTTAGACAACTAAATAAAGATTCCAAAAAAATACACACAGTAAAAAAAAAATTTTTTTTGCATTAAAAAACATAATTTTTGACACAAAAACTCAAATATCTCAAAACCCTATCGGAATACCAACGTAATTTTTTGAGAGAAAACGGTCCATTATATTAGCTATCTACCATAAAAATTGATGGTAAACCAATAAACAAAAAAGTTATGACATTTCAAACATGTCACAATTTTCACATTTAGTAGAAAAAAAAAAATTCGGTGTAAATTATTACGGGAACCGCAGTTTGTTGATTATTTTATTGTTAAGGGCCTTGCGTGAATTAAACAAGTCGTTTTCATGTATTCATTAGTATTATGTATATTATATGTATAAATATTATGTATATGTATAAATATTATATGTATATGTATATATGTATAAATTAAAATGAATTAACAGATTACACGAAAATATTTTTTTTTTTACCAGGATATTTTTTTTAGAGTATGATCGATGAGTTTCTAAATGTTATATATAAACTTTAAAAGTTTTGGATTTGGGTATGCGTTATGAGATCATGAAAACATTTTATTAATACTTATTTATTTATTTATTGTTATTCAATTTTTTACAATATCGAACACTTTTGCATCATTATCAGTACAGTTCGAGTATAGTTTTGCTTTAATTTTATTTTCTGACAATGGAATGAAACAGTGAAATTTTTGGGTTCCTTGGATCGTTTTCGCGTTATTATATTGCTCGCTGAGCTCTGATGCCGTTAATTCGTACTCTTCAGTAGTAGTAAAACAGAATGATAATTTTGTTAAATCTTCTTCTTTTCTTCGCGATTCGCCCAATCAAATAGTTCTTTTGCAGTTTTAATTGGATGCTCACGTTCTTTGGCTAAACTTGCTCTTGTGGCCATGCGCTTTATGGTTCCTCCAATAGCATCACAAGGACCTTTGCCATGTGACGTAGCAAAGAAATGCCATTCTGCATCAATTCCGTACTTTGATTTAAATTGACATAGGCTCGAAAAATTCTTACGGTTTTTGTACTCCATCAGACATGAAATATATCTTTCTGATTTCTTTATCCTTATCAACGCGTAAAAAGTTAATCATTTTGGCAATGAACAAATTTACAGATACTGAGTCGTGTCTTAAATCTTCGGAAATTACAATAAAACTAAAATGTTCAATTTGCGTACTTCCATTGAAATAAATAACGAATGGATGAATTGTAGCTTGTTGTACGTTCCAGTGATGGGACTGCACTTCATCTTGCAATACAAAGCTATAGTTTTCAGAAAAATCACAAATGACTAAAAATTCACCATCTTGTAATGTATTTTTCGTATTTTTTTAAAAAGCGGGATTGCTCTGTTTTAATAAAGTCGTGAGGAATTAAACTTTCTAATTTTAAGCAAAAAAATGACACAAACTCATCTACAGGTTTTACAATAGTTTCTAGGTCACACCTATCCGTGGTCACCCATTGCTCAAATGATAACTGATCAATATAATTTTCTTCAAACTCAGCGAATAAAGTATTTTCCAATGATGAAGAATTTGGACAATCCGAACAAGATCGTAGATAGCAATTTTGATGTTGTATTTTCACACAAAAGACTACCAGTTAACATTTTAATATCCTTTGATAAATTGATTCTTTTCAAACTATGTAAGATTAGGTTAATATTTTCGTGTGTTGTGCACACACAAACATTATGTGTTCCTGAATTGGATAGAAGCTTGCATTGCCTTGGACGAAGGCTTGCAAATGAGGAAAAACCTACCTGAATATTTTCGTTAATTTCCTTGAAGCGTGTATACGCTTCTTTCAAAGTAGTCATCATTAATCGTTTTTGGATTGCTTGACGCTTTCCATCTTTTTTTACAGATACATAATCTTTTTGGCCAGGCATAGCTCTACTTACTTCATCGTCTTCAAAATATTTCATTATTTTTTCTTTTGTCTCATCTGTTAATGAAGTACTCGACCTAGCATTTTTGGTTGCAAGACAGTTATTTTTGAATTGTTTTGCCTCTTTTGCTGTATTTCTATTGGTTTTGAACTCATCAATGGCGTCTTGAATAGACCACGAGCTTGGCAGCATCGACAAAATCAATAATTTTTCTTTCCTTGTCGTGGCTAGATTCGAGAACCTTTCCTTCATATTCATAATAACCTCATCGTAGTCTGTATTTTCCACATCCTCAGGTCCTAATTTGAAGAGGTTTCTTCGTACAGCTTCGTTGATTTCACGGTATTTTTTCTCGGGATAATTGACGTAACCCATCTTCGTCCATTTAATCGGAGTCACTTTTATTCCAGCTATCCCTTCGTTGAAGCGTTCGATGTTGACCTTCTGGATGCACTCATCTTCTGATTGATTTGTTGAAACAGATGTCGCTGATGGTACCGTGGCAAGACTATCTGCACTTGGTACTTCTGGTAACTCCTCAGTTGTTGTCGGTGCATCTAGTAATTCCTCAGTTGTTGTTGTTTTCGAACTTCCTGCAACCTGATCCACCGATGATGTACAGATTGCCCGTTTGTCAACGTTTAAACGGCAGGACGTACAAATGCGTAAATTTGTATTCAATGTAGACATTGGAGCATAACCAGCCGCTTTCAGTTTATCTATGGTGCTTTCGGTGAGATTTCGTAGCTCTTTCGAACACTTTTTTTTTTAATTTCTTAATTAGTATCATTCCAAACATTACATTCATTTCTTATATCTAGGTGTTCTGTGTTATTTCACAACACTATCATCCTAATTTGGTAAAACAAATTTAGGATTTAATTAACATTTTGTTAACAACATATTACATTTCATTTGCCGTAGCAGTTCAGTTTTTTACAGGTGAGTTGATTTCACCTGCTTATAAGAGAAAAAAAAATGTTTTTAATATACTTAACCTAACTTAACCTAAACATATAACGCATTAATCGTGGCAATAGAAGATTGTAACGATTTTTGCCTGAAATTATTAATGATTGTATTTGACATTTGTTCCAATGTTTCAACATTGGATATTCTATGTAACTCATTGGTACTATACCAGGGAGGAAGCCTCAGAATCATTTTCAAAATTTTATTTTGAATTCTCTGCAGAGCTTTCTTCCTGGTATTACAACAGCTAGTCCATATTGGTACAGCATACAACATGGCTGGCCTGAAAATTTGTTTGAATATCAACAGCTTGTTCTTAAGACAAAGTTTTGATTTTCTATTAATAAGGGGATAGAGACATTTTACATATTTATTACATTTGGCTTTAATGCCTTCGATGTGATTTTTGAAAGTTAAATTCTTATCTAGCATGAGCCCTAGATACTTAACTTCATCTGACCAATTTATTGGAACCCCTCTCATCGTGACAACATGTCTACTTGAAGGTTTCAAATAAAGAGCTTTTGGTTTATGTGGGAATATTATTAGTTGAGTTTTAGGAGCATTAGGAGAAATCTTCCATTTTTGCAAGTATGAAGAAAAAATATCCAAACTTTTTTGCAATCGACTACAGATGACACGCAGGCTTCGTCCTTTGGCGGAGAGGCCTGTGTCATCCGCAAACAAAGATTTTTGACATCCCTGAGGTAGCTCAGGTAAGTCAGATGTGAAAATATTGTATAATATTGGTCCCTAAATGCTGCCTTGAGGAACACCAGCTCTTACAGGAAGTCTTTCAGATCTGGAGTTCTGATAATTAACCTGAAGTGTACGATTTGACAGATAACTTTGAATTATTCTAACAATGTATGTTGGAAAATTAAAGTTTTTTAATTTTACAATCAAACCTTCATGCCAAACACTGTCGAATGCTTTTTCTATGTCTAGAAGAGCAAGACCAGTAGAATAGCCTTCAGATTTGTTGGAACGGATCAAATTTGTTACACGTAAAAGTTGATGAGTGGTCGAATGTCCATGGCGGAATCCGAACTGTTCATTGGCAAAAATTGAATTTTCGTTGATGTGGGCCATCATTCTGTTCAAAATAACCTTTTCAAAAAGTTTACTGATGGAGGAAAGCAAACTGATTGGACGATAGCTAGAAGCTTCTGCAGGATTTTTGTCTGGTTTTAAAATTGGAACAACCTTAGCATTTTTCCATTTGTCAGGAAAATATGCTAATTGAAAACATTTGTTGTTAAATATATCAACTAAAAATGATAAGCTACTTTCTGGAAGTTTCTTGATGAGGATGTAGAAAATTCCATCATCGCCAGGAGCTTTCATGTTTTTGAATTTTTTAATAATAGTTCTCACTTCTTCCAAATCAGTCTCCCAGGCATTTTCGAAAACGTTCTCTTGATTGAGAATATTTTCGAACTCCTGAGTAACTTCATTTTCAATTGGACTAGTAAGTCCTAAATTAAAATTGTGCGCACTTTCAAACTGCATAGCAAGTTTTTGAGCTTTTTCGCAATTAGTTAGTAATAATTTGTTTTCCTCGTTCAATGCCGGTATTGGCTTCTGAGGGTTTTTCAAGATTTTCGATAATTTCCAAAAGGGCTTAGAGCCAGGGTCCAATTGAGAAATTTTATTTTCAAAATTTTTGTTTCTTAATTGAGCAAAACGTTTCTTGATTTCTTTCTGCAAATCCTGCCATATAATTTTCATAACAGGATCGCGAGTGCGTTGAAATTGCCTTCTCCTCACGTTTTTAAGACGGATCAAGAGTTTAAGATCATCATCTATAATCACGGATTCAAATTTTACTTCACATTTTGGAATTGCAATGCTCCGGGCTTCAACAATGGAATTTGTTAAAGTTTCAAGAGCATTGTCAATATCAAGTTTAGTTTCTAAAGAAATGTTAACATCAAGATTGGAGTCAACATACGTTTTATATATATTCCAGTCGGCTCGTAAATAATTGAAAGTGGAGCTGATAGGATTGAGAATCGCTTCTTGGGATATTTGAAATGTAACAGGGACATGATCAGAATCAAAATCAGCATGAGTAATCAGTTGGCTACAAAGATGACTAGAGTCGGTTAAGACCAAATCAATCGTAGATGGATTTCTAGAAGAGGAAAAACATGTGGGCTATCAGGGTATTGAATTGAGAAATATCCTGAAGAGCACTCATCAAATAAAATTCTGCCGTTGGAATTACTTTGAGAATTATTCCATGACCGATGTTTGGCATTAAAGTCACCAATGATAAAAAAAATTTGACTTATTGCGAGTCAATTTACGCAAGTCAGTTTGGAGCAAATTAACTTGCTGCCCAGAGCATTGAAAAGGCAAATAGGCAGCTATGAAAGTATATTTACCAAACTGTGTTTCAACAGAAACACCTAAAGTTTCAAAATCTTTAGTTTCAAATGATGAAAACAGTTGATGTTTTATACGCCTATGAATGATGATTGCAACTCCCCCACATGCCCCATCAAGTCGATCATTACGATAAACAAAAAGTTAGGATCTCTTTTGAGTTTAGATCCAGGTTTTAAATACGTTTCGGTAATAACTGCTATATGCACGTTATTAACCGTAAGAAAATTCAACAGCTCATCCTCTTTACCATTCCGAGAACGAGCATTCCAATTTAAAATATTTTAATTATTATTTGGATCCATTAGAAAAACGTAATCCAATAACAATTTGATTTGTAAATTTTACACCTACTTGGACTGCTTCAGTCATAGTGGTTGCTTTGAACATTGCATCAATCATTAGATTCAATTGTTCAGTTAGAAAATTAAAATCAGAGGCAGACATGTCATGTGATTTCCCATTGGAATTTCCGGTAGACGAAGAAGCGGAGTTACCTGTCGCGGAGGGTTTTTTCCATTTGATTTGAAACAAGTAGAATGGGTACCCATGGATCGAACAGGGGAGGAGTTCGAATTTCCTGCTACGATATCGGCAAAGGATTTACCGTGGGTAGATACATTCGAAATTGAAAGATTCGAACGGCTACCCGACGGATTAAAATTTGTTTGTGAATGAGCATGATTATGATCTTCCTGATGGGTATGATTCATGATCAAGCGATCGTTAACTGAAAAATGAGCATTGTTCGATACTCTACCATGCAAATTCCGGAAACGACCGTTATCGTAACGGATATTATCTTTCATCTGCCTGGCACGAGCCTCAATGACCTTTTTGCGTGAAGGACAATTCCAAAAATTTGACTTATGGTTAGCCCCGCAATTACAACATATGAATTTGGTGGTATCTTCCTTCACTGGACAGACGTCTTTGGCGTGAGAAGAACCTCCGCAAATCATGCATTTAGCATCCGTGCGACAATTTTTTGTACCATGACCCCACTTTTGGCACCGACGGCACTGAGTGGGGTTCTGGTAATTTCCTCCAGGTTTCTGGAAATGTTCCCATGTCACACGGACATCAAACAAAAGTTTTGCTTTTTCTAAAGCTTTAATATTATTTAGATCTTTTTTGTTGAAGTGAACTAAATAAAATTCTTGAGAAAGCCCTTTCCGAACAATGCCAGATTGGGTTCTCTTTTTCATAATGATTACTTGGACTGGGGAAAATCCAAGTAAATCATTCATTCCATTTTTGAACTCTTCAGGTGACTTATAGTCACTTGAGAGACCTTTCAAGACAACTTTGAACAAACGTTCAGTTTTGTCGTCATAAGTAAAAAATTTGTGCTTCTTCTCTTCAAGATGTCTGAGAAGAAGTTCACGATCTTTAAGAGTTTCCGGCAAAACGCGACAATCTCCTTCTTTGCGATTTGGAAGGAAACCTTGATTCCCCTAATGGAGTTCAAGATCTCCTGCCTAAATCCCCCAAATTCGGAACAACTGACCACGATA
>NW_018736130.1:0-48473 GCF_002204515.2 Aedes aegypti
CCCATCTTTCCCTTCCCTTTCCTCTTCCATCGGGTAGATGATGAAATAGGCTCAAAAATGGCGATGGCACAAATCTCCCAACTGGGGGGGAACGTGCCTTTGGAGCCGGCCTTCTGATACCTGAAAGTCCTAACTGGGACAGAGCCTGCTTCTCAGCTAGTGTTCTTATGAGCACTTCCACAGTTATTAACCAAGAGCTTTCTTGCCAAATTTGCCATTTTCGCATTCGTATATCGTGTGGCAGGTACGATTATACTTTATGCCCAGGAAGTGGGGTGGGACATTCGCATAAAGACGTTTCTTGTATGTAACTGCTTTTAGCGAAACGTCCATTATGTCAAACGTCCGTATGCGAAACGTACTTATGCGAAACGTATTTATGCGAAATGGGTCACCCCCCATGGAAGTCAAGGAGATTTCTTTTACAAAAAATTCCTGGACCGACCGGGATTTAAACCCAGAAACCTCAGCATGGCTTTGCTTTGTAGCCGCGAACTCTAACAATTCGGCTAAGACAGGTCCAAAGTTCAAGTTTTATTACCAATAATTATTGTAATACAATCGACCAACATTGGCCATTTTTTCTGTTTCTATTCGGGATGAACCTCTGTGACCAGTTTTCTTTGACCATTTGTAGTATACCCGTGTTTTTTTTTGCTATAGTGCATGTGGTTCTACTCCACATTATATCTCATGAGGTCGTCGTTTTTCATAAAATTATTATTCTTTACCATTTTACAAAGAGTCTTTTTTGAAGAAAATAGTTCTTCAACATTATGCAGCCCACAGACGATTCAGACTATTTGACCAACCTTGACTTCATCCCTAGATTGGGGCTCATGTTGATGCTATGTTTTGACGAACTAATTTGACAATTTGTGAAACCGATTTGACGATTGGCGAATCAGTCGGCCAAAATCAAAAGAGTTTGATTTAGCTCAAACCACTGGTGGGCGGAGCCAAATGTTTGACGAACTGATCGTACTGTCTGTAGGGATGTTGCACGTACATCAACGTCAGCAGGTCAAATTGAACCATCGGCGACTCATGAACTGCCAATACAGATGGGTGGCAAGTCAAAATGCGTGAAATTACGCAGCGTCGACGCCATGGTGTCCTAGCAAATGTGCGCTCTTGAGTTGTGTCTATATATTTCACTAGCGTCTTTGCACAATGTTCATCCTATTTCTTTAGCATATTCCTCACCAGTTTTACTTGTGATTATATCAATAGTTCCATAAGGATTTCCTCCATCATGGATTTCTAAAGAATTTCACCAGTCATGCTGCATGAATTTTCTTTCAGATTCCTTCATAATTTGCATCAGGTGTTCCTCCAAAATTTTAATCAAGATTTTGTCCAGTGATTTGACTAGGAATTCTTCCTTTAGAAGTTCCTTCCAAAAGTTCACCTGGAATTCCTCACGGGTTTCCAGCATTAGTTTCTCAAGGGATTCCAACAGTTCCTCTAGGGATCATAGTTTATTCTAGGGGTTCAAACACGAGTTTGCCCGGGAATTCCATCAGGAAAACTTCTAAGGATCCTATCATGAATTTCACGAAGGATTCCATCAGGAGTTCCTTCAGGATTTCCTCTAGGAATTTCATCAGAAGCTTCTCTAGGGATTCCATCAAGAGTTCTTCTGGGGATTTCATCAGAAGTTCTTCTAGGAATTTCATCAGGAGATCCTTCAATGATTTCAGCTAGAGTTCCTCCAGGGATACCATCAGAAGCTTTTCCAGGGATTCCACCTGGAACTCCTCTAGAGATTCCACCAGAAGCTCCTCTAGCAATTTCATCAGAAGTTTCTCCAAAGATTCAATCAGGAGTTCCTACAGAGATTCCAACTGGAATTTCCTCTAGGGGTAGTTTTAGAAGTTCCTCTGGGGATTCCATTAGGAGTTCCTTAAGAGATTCCATCTAGAATTCCTCCAGAAATTTCTTCAGGGATTCCACCTGGAAATCTTTTAGGGATTCCATTAGGAGTTCCTCTAGCAACTCCATCACAAGTTTCACCAAGAATTTCATCAGGAGTTTCTTCAGAGGTTCCACCTGGAAATCATTCAAATAATTCTATCAGGAAAACCTCCAGGAACACCATCAGGAGATATTCTAGAAATTACATAAGGAGTTCCTCCATGGATTCCATCAGGAGTCCCTTCAATAATATTTTAGAAATTCATCCAAGGATTTCATCAAGAGTTATTCCAGAGATTCCTATAGGGATTCTACTAGTATTACCTTTAGGGCCTCCATCAGAGTTCTTTTGGAATTTTATCAGGAGTTCCTTCAGGGATTCCATCAAGAGTATCTTCAGAGATTCCACCTAGAATTCCTCTAGAGAATTACTTCTAGGGGTATCCCAAGGGATTCCTCTAAGAATTCTACCAGGAGTTTCATCGTGAATCTCATCAGGAATTCTTCCAGCGAGTTCCTATAGGGTTCACATCAGGAGTTCCTCTCATAAGTTCCTTCAGAGATTCTATCTGAAAGTCCTCTAGGGATTACATCAGGAATTCTTCTGGAGCCTACATCAGGAGTTTATTGGGTGATTTCATCAGGAGTTCTTCTAAGTCTTTTCAGAGAAAAAACCTTTCTAGGGATTCCAAGAGGAGTTCCTCTAGGGATTACATCAGGAGTTCCTTCGAAGATTTCACCTGGAATTCTTGCAGGGGTTCTTTTAGAAGTTCCTCTAGAGTTTCCATCAGGAGTTTTTTCAGATATTCTATCTGGAATTATTCTAGAGATTCAGGGGTTCCTCAAGAAATTCCATCAGAGTTCCTTCTTGAGATTTTATAAGTAGCTCCGCCAGGCATAATATCAGGGATCCAGGGTTTTCAACAGGAGTTGCTATAGGCATTCCGGCAGCAGTTTTTCTCAGAGATTCCATTAGGAGTTCAGAAGTTTTTCTAGGTATTACAGCAGGAATTTCTCTTGGGATTCCTTCAGGATTTTTATTGAGATTTTGTCAAAAGTTCCTCAAGGGTTTCCATTAGAAGTTCCTTCAGAGATTTAATCGGGAATTACTACAGAAATTCTATCAAGAGTTTCCATAAGAATTTCACCAGCAATTCCTCCAGAGATTACAACAGAAGATCTTCCAAGGATTCCATCGGAAATTTCTCTAGGAATTTCATCAGGATATCTTCTATAGGTTTCATTAGGAGTTTCTCCAGAGATTCTATTAGAAGTTCTTCCATGGATTCCTATTCCTAATGGAATTATGAAATCATTCTAGGATTCCATTGTCAACACCTTCTAGGATACCATCAGATGTTCTGTCGGGAATTCTATCAGGAATTCTTCTGAAAGTTCCATCAGGGATTCCTCTACGATTATTCTGGGTTCCATCAGGATTACGGATTACTTCCGGAATCATTTAAGGGGTTCTACCAGAACTTTCTTCCAAGGATTCCTTTAGGGAACTCTTCAAGAGATTCTTCCAGGAATTCATCAAAGGATTTCTTCCGGAAAACCTTACGGGTTTCCTCTAGGAATTCCTCAAGGAATTTCTCCCTGAATTAATCAAGGGATGCCTCTTGAAATTCTCTAAGGAATAAATCTCGGAATTCCTTAAGGAATTCTGGATTTCATCAGGCTGTTTCTTACGGATTACTCACGAAATTAATTAAGGGATTCTACCAGAACTTTCTTCCAGGGGTTGCTTTAGGGGGAACTCTTCAAGAGATTCCGCCAGAAATTCTTCATGGGAGCCCTTCCTGAAATCCTTTAGGGTTTCTCCCTGGAAATCCTTATGGGAGTTCTCCCATAATTAATCATGGGATGCCTCCCGTAATTCCTCAAAAGATTTCTTCCAGATTTTTTTATTTCTTTAGAGGATCAATCCCGGGATTCCTCAATGAATCCCTCATGGAGTTTTTCAAAGAATTTTCATGGAGTTTTTCAAAGAATGGTCCTCCAGGGACCAGAAATTTCTCATAAAGTAAAAGTAGAGTAAAGGAATCCACCAGTATATCCTCCAGTGACTTTATCAGGAGTTCCTTCTTAGATTCAAAACAAAAATTCCTTCAGGAATTCTCACAGGGATTTCACTAGTAATTCATTTGGAAATTCGACCAATATTTTTCCAGTGATTTAACCGGGAATTCAAAATATCCTCGAGCGGTTCTTCCAAAAAATTCTGAAAAACATCCTCCAAGGATTCCGCCACAAAGTTCTCCAAAGATCGCATAACAAATCTCTCAAGGATATCGACCACAATTCCCTATAAAGATTCCACCAGTAATTCCTTCAGAGACTTCACTTCAGAATCTTGTTATTTCACCAGTACACGCTATGTCTAAACCAGCAGATTATGCAAATCGAATGTACCTCGGATTTTGTTCCCGCTAGATATCCGTATTTGGTCCACAATTTCATAATCGGAAGGTTACAAAATGTTCTATCGGTGATTTTCTTTCCAGCAGTTCTGATTGGATGTGACATCAATGCATGGCCGTGGAGTGGGGTAGCAGGGCAACCAATGCCAGAGGTTACAACCTACTAGAGGCTCTAGCTAGACGTAGGTTGTGCAACGAAGGCACCGTTTGCACATTTCGGGAAAACAGACGGGAGTCGATCATCGACCTTACATTTTGTAGCCCATCACTGGTGGGCAACATTAACTGAATGATAAGCGAAGAGTACACCCATAGCGATCGCCAGGCGATACGCTACAAGATTGGTCAGCGGAACACTGCACAAGAACACAATTGGCGACTGGCAGTGGAAGATAAAGGCCTTCGACAAAGATCTCTTCGTTAAGGCACTTCGCACCGACAGCGATGCACTGAACTTGGATGACAACAACGATTGCATGGGCATATAATACATTGATGCCACGAAAATGGGAGCCCCGCAACGATCGACGTTCAGCGTACTGGTGGAACGAGGCACTCAACGCCCTCCGTGCTGCTTGCCTTAAAGCCAGGAGGCGTTACCAGAGAGCAAGGAACGTTGAATCCAAATCTGTGCCGGATTCTGCAGAGCTGCTTCGAGAATCGGGTGTTGGTGTATGCAACCGACACCGGCCGAAAGGAGTTAAGAGTAACAGCAGGAGTTCCCGCTGGAGGAAGTGGAAGTGCTTCCCACGGAAGCGATGGGCACAGAGTCAAGCTGAAGATAGCTCACCACAAAACGCCCACCAGCAATCAAAAAGCGGTTCAAGACGCTGAGATTACCGTCGGGGACATGTCATAGCATCACAGCGGTTGCTCAGATACCTGGGCGTGATGATAGACGATCGGTTAAACTTTAAAAGCCACGCCGACTATGCATGTGAGAAGGCGGCAAAGCTGACCAATGCACCTACAAGGATCATGCCGAACGCTCATGGTCCGAGATGCAGATGTAGGCGTCTTCTGGCTAGCGTATCATCATCGATACTGCGATAAGGAGTTCCGGCCTGTAGTGCAGCACTGCAAACAAAGCACAATCGGGAGAGGCTCAATAGCACGTTCCGGCTCAAGGCCATGAGAGGAACAAGGGCATACAGAACAATATCGTCGGAGGCAGTATGTGTGATTACCGGGATGATTCCAATTTGCATCACCCTGGGAGATGGCATCGGGGCACCATCAGTGCGAACGTCTCCACAACCGGTACTGGTGACAACCTCTGACGCCCCCTGGAATTCAGGAGGATAAGGAAGGGAAGAAAAGGATGACCGACGGAAGGAGACAGAGAAGCGGAGGAAGATGAAACGGCAGTTTGTTCAACATGCCACTGGCAGACTGCGCAGAGTGCAAGAACACAGAGCGGGAAAACGAAGAAGTGCAGCTGCTGATGAGGGAGGGGGGGGGTCTTAGGAACATATGGTCCGGTCGGCAAAAGGCGAACTAGCCTCATTGTCTACCGGCAGCAAACCGGACGATGAAACACTTCGTATACTTCCAGGCTATCGACATGGATCGAGACACCATCTTCTATGGTGACAGAGGGCTCGATTGGCTTGTCAGATGGATCGGGCCCGGGACATCCTGTCTACTGCGAATCGCTGCAGTTGTTATAGGGCATGCCCATAGCCTGTATTCTTCTGATCGAAGCAGAATCTAGGCCGCTTACGTACCTGTCGATTGATTCCGAGGAGCAGGAAGCACGCACCCCGAACTACTTCTTGATGTTTAGCACCAGCGGAGTGAACCAACCGGTTAGAGAGCCGATCGACCAACGAACAGCGGTGTGCTGTTACTGGGGCTTGAGATCTGTCAAAACTGAAAAAGCAGTTTTCTTTCGATCACTGAAGAAACGGACCTTTTTTTTCTATAATTTTTGTCCGTCCGAAAGAAAACTGCTGTTTTAATTTTGGCAAATGACCCATTTCAAATAGAACCTTAAAGTGATTATAGAACGAAGCCACACCTAAACTTTTCAAGAGCACAAGACTTAAGAACCAAACAGCGTTTTGCGTTGAAAATTGATCCCATTGGTCATCACCCGCAAGTGAGTAATTTTATTGATTTTCAACGCGAACTGTTTTAAGATTCTACAGTCTTGTGCACTTGAAAATTCACAGTTTTGCTTCGTTTTATAATCACAGGATCCAAACTCTTGCGAAACTTAATTGTATAGTACTAAATTCGTTTTTTTTATTACTTTAAATTATTATACAGTGGACATGTTACTAATGGAAGACAAGTAATGTATGTAAGGTACAATTTAAAACTAATTATGGAACTAAATGAATTAAAATTAATTGCAGCTAAAAATCTGACTCATATGCAAACATAAAACGAATCGCGCTGCAAAATCGTCCGAAATACTTTTCCGCAGCTGTCCTAACAACCCCAATGGGCCCATTCACAAATTTCATAACGCTTTAGGGGGTGGGTGGTTGTCCTAATCTTGTTACGGCTCGTACAAAAATTGTAGAGAATCAATACAAAAAGCGTCACGAGGGTGTGGGTGGGTGTCCAAAATGACCAATTTCAGCGTTATGAAATATATGAACAAGCCCAATGATTATTTCTTTTTTAAATTGTTCATTCATGGGCTGGAGGCGTTAGTAGAAATGAAGAATGGAGCAAACTGTAATCGGAGAAAATAATTGAGCCAGGAACCGCTTACGCCTTTGGCTCTGCAACCTGCAAAACACTAGCTAGCTAAGCTACAGTAGCGGCTCTTTAGAGAGGACACCGGTAGGAATTAAAATCTTCCTAAGTTCTGACTTAGTGCATTTAAATTTTCTGAATCGACATTCATAAACACAAACCGTTTAACACAAACCGATATTCTTTATATCACCCTCAGAAAAGAAGCAAACCGCACGCTGGGACTTTTATATCCACTTTCGGTTTGGTGTTACGCTACATTTGTAGAAAATCTCATAAAAATACATCTCATCCCAAACAAGTTGCTTAAAACAACAGTCAATCGTCTTCTACTAGCAATCGCATTCAGCCTACGACGGTAAAACACATTCCGGATGCTTGTTCACGACTGTGCCCTTTTTCGGCCGCAAGGCGTTTGCACTCCGGGAAGTCATGGGTGGGAAACTCAAGGGAAACATTGTATTTATTGTTATTGCCACCCTGGTGAAGTAGACGAAAAATCCTGTCGTCTTTTTGGTCAAATTCACATTTTCGTGATTGGATTTCTTGTTCTCCGACTGGTGGTCGGTCCATGTAGCTGTCTTCGCCAGTTCTGCCAATTATTCACAAGAAGAAAGGGTTCTGTCTTCACTGGTGTTCATAATTTTAATTATTTTTCCACCAATTACCGCTAAATATTTAACGAGTCAAACTTTTGGACAATTGGTGACTTTCTTTACGGGACGCGACTTGAATGGCGTTTTCGATTTTTTTCTGTTCGTTTCCCGATGAATGATACATTGTTTCCGCATGATGTCGTCCCTTCCATCCTTCGACTCGTTGACTCGTGTGGTACCGCTGCGGCACACGACCCCATTTATTTATGGCCCCCGGAGGCGATCAACCCTTTTTCTTATGCGTTTGCTTCCTTGGGCGATCTGGCAAGGAATGGAAATGGCGCGGTGCTGCCCAGACCTATATTATCAGAATAAAATCACCATGCAATCTGTGCTCACCAACCGATTTCTATGGCTTAACTACACATTCGAGCAAAATTAAAGAAACATCGTGAGGCTTGTTTAACGGCTACGTCCTTTTGATGACTTTAGTCCACGAAACCTGTGGTATGCAATGATATTTAAATAATACCGTAATTTTCACGATTTTCGTGATCTGCTTCCTATAATGTTGACAATATCAAACAACTCAATGCTGGAAAAATAAGTACAACTGCCACGACAGTGATTCTCATTAGCTAATATACCTGTCATATGTGATTTTTTTTATATGCTGTGTCGTCCGATTTGGACACGACTCGGACCTATGTAGATCCATCTCGCCGAGGGTCATATGTGATTTTGAAAATTCTTTTGGGAGGTAATCCAGGAATTTCACCAAGGATTGTTCTAACAATTTTCTACATGAATTCCTGTAGCAATTTTGTCACGAGTTTTCTGAAAGAGATTCAGCCGGAAAGCCTCCAGTGATTCCTTCAGGAAAATATCTACAGGAGTTTTTCCATATAAGTGTAAAAGCTTTCTCCAGGATACACTACGACAAATTTTTCAAGGATTATTTCAGACATTTTTCCTGTAATCTCTTCCGAAATTCCACAGGTAGCCCTCTCGAGATTCCTCTAGAAATTATTACTAAGATTTTCTCCAGCGATCGCTCCAGGAGTTCTGCCGGAAATTCCACCAGAAATTCATCTAGGGATTTTACGTGAAATAATTTCAAAAATTCCTATTGATACATCTAAAGAGTTCCGTTTAGGAGTTCTCTCAGAGAACCAACAAGTGAATTGCTACATGAAATGATCAAGGAATTTGTTCTGGGCTCCGAAAAAATCATACTGGGATTCCTACAAGAAATGATCTAGAAATTTCTACAGAAATTCATCCATGAATTCCTCCAAGGATTTCATCAAAAAGAATAAGAAATTCCTCCAGAGTTTCCTCCGTGAATCTTTTACGAGATTCTTCCAAGAACTCATTTTCTGAAACAGATTTTCAAGCAATCCCTGGATAAATTCCTGGGGGAACCTCTAGGAAAAATCTAGAGTTATCCTTGCAGGAGACTATGGAAAGATTCCCAAGGAAATTTCTGAAAAAAATCCTGGATAAATCTCCAGAACATCAAATATGCTCTTCAACTACGTGGTCTTAATTTTTTAACGACTTTTTATAACAAATAGAAGCGTATTTCATTCAAATATACAGTCAATTCTTTAGCAGTTCATCCCTGAAAAAATTTCTAGACGAAATTATGAAGAGATTTTAGTTCCTTGGAGAAATTCCTAAAGAAAAAAGCTAGATAAATCTGTGCTTGAATCCATGTAGAGATTTTCGTAGAGAAATCCTAGTAGGAGTCTCAGGATAAACTTTTCTGTAATCTCTGGAGAAATTCTTAGTATGAGTTCTGATGAAATTCCAGCAGGAATTTAATCTCAGGAGGAATTTCAAGACTAGCACTTGATAGAATCCCCGGAGGGTTTTTTGAAGGCCCAGAACAAATCCCTGGGGAATCCTTGGAATTCCTGGTAGAATCCCTGGAGCGATTTGAGGATTTATGTCATCGAAAAAGCGTAACTTCAAAAAGGACCCAACGATTTTATTTTCATATTCTACATAGACATTCAGATTATCTATAGACATTACCCCAGCAACACACATGTTGTAATTGTGTATTATAAACTGTTATATGACCAAAACAAGTCATATATCAGTTGATAATACACAAATATAACTTGTGTGTTGCTCGGGTAGAGTGGTTCAAAAAATCGTTTTTGCTCCACACCGCTCATTCGATTCTAGATCAAATTCTGAGTGTCACCCCCAAAATTTGAGCTCATTCGGATGAAAACTGAGGCTGCACAAGCCCTTCAAAGTTTATATGGGAATTACTATGGGAAAAGCAAGCAATTCATTCAATCGGTCATAGTGTTTGCCCATGTGCTCTTGAGGATTAGTGCTACGTTGATACTGTGAGATACATTCATCAGCTACAACTTTGCCGAAGACCATTTTTAAATCGGACGCCCCAGTAATTAGTTATTGATTTTTGTATGAGTTGTAAAACTTTGGCTATAATAATTGGGCAATTCTGCAGGCATCACTGGATATAAGCAGTAAAACATAGTAGCCATGATTTGTGCGTGCTATCTTTCGCGCCAGATGCAGCAATGTTGCCTGTTCAGAAGTTAAATGAGCACTGTTGAAGAATTTGTGACTGGATATAAATCAATAACTAATTACTGAGACGTCCGATTTGAAAACGGTCTTCGGCAAAGTTGTAGCTGATAAATGTATCTCACAGTATCAACGTAGCACTAATCCTCAAGAGCACATGGGCAAATACTATGACCGATTGAATGAATTGCTTGCTTTTCCCATAGTAATTCCCATATGAACTTTAAAGGGCTTGTGCAGTCTCAGTTTTCATCCGAATGAGCTCAAATTTTGGTAGGATACTCAGAATTTGATCTAGAATCGAATGAGCAGTGTGGAGCAAAAACGATTTTTTGAACAACTCTAATAGACATCTTCTGGTGAGCATGAATTTGATGAAGATTTTTTCTGATAATAACGGTCTGAAGAGCACCTTGTGAAATCATTCGGTAGAAAGGGGTAGATTTTTAATTTCGCCCCTGTTGCCTTGTGCGTCGTTTATGTTCGCTTCACGTTCTTCGCTTTCCTGTTTGAGCCCTACGCGGGGTTTCGCCGCTTAATTATCCGCGTAATTATATTTATCGCGTAGCTTGCAAAAATCTTGGAAAAGCCGTCTGGTTCAGAAATCACTGGAGATTTTTTTCTCGCTCGATTTCGGGACGCGAAGATGGGAAGAATTTATGATTTCGATTTTAATTACGGAGTTGGTGTGCGTTATTGTTGTTACTTTTTTGACGAGTTTCATTGGTTGTATGGGATGTGCCTACGTCAAGTTTATTATTTTACGCGAATATTTGTTGAATTTCAAAACAGCTTCAAAAGTAACGCCAAGTGATCACATTTTAAAAATCGCCGCAGGGTATGCACGACCCGTTACGTTCAAACACACATCTTCGTTTTCGGTCAACCGTTTCACTTATTCCATCAGAAGCAAAGTCACATACAGAGCCAAACCGTCGTAAGCAAGATGAAACATTTCGAGTCTTGTCGCTTTGTATGTTGACGCCTACCTATCTTGCCGTATCCAGGAGTGAGACACCATCACGAATGTGTCATAGACAACTGAATGCGAATCGCTACAGTTTAAACTGAACATGGGAAAATTGTTCAAAATGCACTTATAGGGTAAATGAACAAGTTCACATTTTGTTGAAATTAATACTATTAACTGTACAGCATTGTTTCGACTTTCATTTCATTTATGCCGTTAATGGTATCATTTCAAACATTACATTTATTTCTAATATCTAGGTGTTCTGTGTTAGAAAACACTATCATCCTAATTTGGTAGAACAAATTCAAGCTTTTATTAACATTTTGTTAACAACATATTACATTTAATTTGCCGTAGCAGTTCAGATTTTTTACAGGTGAGTTGATTTCACCTGCTTATAAGAGAAAAAAAAAACGTTTTCAATTTACTTCACCTAACGTAATCTAAATATATAACGCATTAATCGTGTCAATTTAAAATTGTAACGATTTTTGTGTAAAATTGTTTATTATTTTATTTGACTTTCTCCAATGGTTCAACATTCTGTGTAACTTATCGTAACTATACCAGGAAGGAAGCTTCAGAATCATTTTCAAAATGTTATGTTGAATTCTCTGCAGAGCTTTCTTCCTGGTATTACAAAAGCTAGTCCATATTGGTACAACATACAACATGGCTGGCCTGAAAACTTGTTTGAATATCTTAAGACAAAGTTTTGATTTTTTATTTATAAGGGAATAGATATATTTTACATATTTGTTACATTTGTCTTGAATGCCCTCAATGTGATTTTTGAAAGTTAAATTTTTATCTAGCCCTAGATACTTAATTTCATCTGACCAATTTATTGGAAGCCCTCTCATCGTGACATGTCTACTTGAAGATTTTAAATAAAAAGCTTTTGGTTTAAGTGGGAATATTATTAGTTGAGTTTTGGAAACATTAGGGGAAATCTTCCATTTTTGCAAGTATGAAGAAAAAATATCCAAACTTTTTTTGCAATCGACTACAGATGACACGCAGGCTAACTCAGGTAGGTCAGATGTGAAAATATTGTATAATATTGGTCCCAAAATGCTGCCTTGAGGAACACCAGCTCTTCCAGGAAGTCTTTAAGACCTGGAGTTCTGATAATTAACCTGAAGTGTACGACAGATAACTTTGAACTATTCTAATAATGTATGTTGGAAAATTAAAGTTTTTTAATTTTACAATCAAACCTTCATGCCAAAAACTGTCGAATGCTTTTTCTACCGTTTTGATTCATATTACGGACAGCTTCAAATTCCGGACACTCTACTTTGTATGGGAAACATTTCACGCGAAATGTTTCAATTTTTGCTGTTTAAAAGTTCTCAATTTCAAGGCTCGTTTTAGTAAACTTTTTCCATAAATATCTTTGAAAAATTATAATGCCCAACTACCTTAGATGTCTCTTTGGTGGTTTAACGATTTCGATTGATGATTTGACTGTTCCATTAATGATTATCATGAGCTGTCCGGAGTTCGATTCAAAGTGTCCGGAATATGAGGCAAAAGTGAGGAAACGTCCGGAATAAGAATCATGAAAAGGCCATACATTTTGATTTATTTAAAATTATTGAAGTTGCGGAAGCGTATTCTTCACCCACCGTTTGAAAGTAAAGGGCTTCCGACGCTCGATAGCGCTAAGGAATCATACAGAATGATTTATTTTGTATGCTCTATGCTGGGTTATATTTCCCTGAGTCCTTAAGTGTCCGTAATATGAATCAAAACGGTATGTCTAGAAGAGCAAGACCAGTAGAATAGCCTTCAGTTTTGTTGGAACGGATCAATTTGTTACTATTACTATTAATGAGTGGTCGAATGTCCATGGCGGAATCCGAACTTGGCAAAAATTGAATTTTCGTTGATGTGGACCATCATTCTGTTCAAAATGACCTTTTCAAAAAGTTTACTGATGGAGGAAAGCAAACTGATTGGACGATAGCTAGAAGCTTCTGCAGGATTTTTGTCTGGTTTTAAAATTGGAACAACCTTAGCATTTTTCCATTTGTCAGGAAAATATGCTAATTGAAAACATTTGTTAAATATATCAACTAAAGTAGATAAGCTACTTTCTGGAAGTTTCTTGATGAGAATGTACAAAATTCCATCATCGCTAGGAGGTTTCATATTTTTGATATTTTTAAAAAATGGTTCTCACTTCTTCCAAATCAGTCTCCCAGGAATTGTCGAAAACGTCCTCTTTATTGAGAATATTTTCGAAGTCCTAAGTAACATGATTTTCTATTGGATTAGTGAGTCCTTAATTAAAATTTTGCGCGAGTTAACATTCGTCTTCCATGGGAAGATGGCAACGTGACTTGGACGTAAACATCGCACCGTGGGATCCCGTAATGCTGCGACTCCGACGCTACGACCGTGGAACTGTCATCAAGTAGTTAGGGATCAGTAGGTGTAAAGTTAATTAGGATATAATTAATAAAGCAGTCTAGTTTGGTTTGGAATGTTTTGATTTTTATTTTTGAGAACCCTCCAACGGTAGTTCGTAACTCGCGCTTTCAAACTGCATAGCAAGTTTTTGAGCTTTTTCGCAATTGGTAAGTAATATGTAATTTGTTTTCCTCTTTCAATGCCGGTATTGGCTTCTGAGGTATTTTCAAAATTAGATAATTTCCAAAAGGGCTTGGAGCCAGGGTCCAATTGAGAAATTTTATTTCAAAATTTTTGTTTCTCAATTGTAAAAAACGTTTTTTTATTTCTTTCTGCAAATCATGCCATATGATTTTCATAGCAGGATCGCGAGTGCGTTGAAATTGCCTTCTCCTCACGTTCTTAAGACGGATCAAGTGTTTAAGATCATCGTCTATAATCACGGATTCAAATTTTACTTCACATTTTGGATTGCAATGCCCCCGGCTTGAAAAATAGATTTTGTAAAAGTTTCAAGAGCATTGTCAATATCAAGTTTTGTTTGTAAAGAAATGAAATTCTGCCGTTGGAATTACTTTGAGAATTATTACAAGACCGATGTTTGGCATTAAAGTCACCAATGACAAAATATTTCGACTTATTGCGAGTCAATTTTCGCAAGTCAGTTTACTCCAATTGACTTGCTGTCCAGAGCATTGAAAAGGCAAATAGGCAGCTATGAATGTATATTTACCAAGTTGTGTTTCAACTGAAACACCTAAAGTTACAAAAACTTTAGTTTCAAATGACGAAAACAGTTGACAGGTTTTAAACATGTTTCACTAATAACTGCTATATTCACGTTATTAGCTGTAAGAAAATTAAACAGCTCGTCCTCTTTACCATTCAGAGAACGAGCATTCCAATTCAAAATATTCAAATTATTATTTGGATCCATTAAGAAAACGTAATCCAATAACAATTTGATTAAAAAATTTTACACCGGCTTGGACTGCTTCAGTCACAAGAACATTGACAGAACATTGCATCAATCATTAGATTCGATTGTTCAGTTAGAAAATTAAAATCAGAGGCAGACATAACACTTGAAGTTGGTACATTTGATGATTTTCCGTTAGAATTTTCGATAGACGAAGAGGCGGAGTAGATGTTACCTGTGACGGTAGGGTTTTTTCCATTTGATTTGAAACAAGTAGAATGGGTACTCATAGTACGAATAGGGGAGGAGTTCAAATTACCTGCTACGATATCTGCAAAGGATTTACCGTGGGTAGATACATTTGAAATTGAAAGGTTCGAATGGCTACCCGGCGGATTAAAATTAGTTTGTGAATGAGCATGATTATGCTCTTCATGATAGGTATGATTCTTGATCAAGCGATCGTTAGCTGAAAAATGAGCATTGTTCGATACTCTAGCAGGCAAATTCCGGAAACGACCGTTATCGTAACGGATATTATCTTTCATCTGCCTGGCACGAGCCTCGACGACTCGCCTACGCGAATGGCAAGCCCCAAAATTGAACTTATGATTACCCTTGCAATTGGCGCATATGAATTTATCGGTATCTTCCTTCACAATACAGAGGTCCTTGGCGTGAGAAGAACCTACGCAAATCATGCATTTAGCATCCATGCGGCAATTTTGTGTACCATGACCCCACTTTTGGCACCGACGGCACTGAGTGGGATTCTGGTAATTTCCTCCAGGTTTCTGGAAATGTTCCCATGTCACACGGACATCGCTTGTTCTGAAGCTTTAATATTATTTAGTTCTTTTTTGTTAAAGTGAACTAAATAATATTCTTGAGAAAGCCCTTTCCGAACAATACCAGATTGGGTTCTCTTTTTCATAATGATTACTTGGCCTGGGGAAAATCCAAGTAAATCATTTATTTCATTTTTGATCTCTTCAGTTGGCTTAAAGTCACTTGAGAGACCTTTCAAGACGACATTGAACATACGTTCAGTTTTGTCGTCATAAGTAAAAAATTTGTGCTTCTTCTTTTCAAAATGTTTGAGAAGAAGTTTGCGATCTGTAAGAGTGTGCGGCAAAACGCGACAGTCTCCTTTCTTTGCGATTTGGAAGGAGACCTTGATTGCCCTAATGGAGTTCAAGATTAGGCAGGAGCTAAATCCCTCAAATTCAAAACAACTGACCTCAATAGGCAGCTTTCTTTGCTTCCTCACTTGAATCAAAGAGCCTGGACTAGAGACTGCTTCGATTTGGTGTTCGAATTTTTTTTCTAGAGCATCATTTCGATGCAATTATCAACATTACAGCCTTGGAAGAAAACGCGCTTTTCCGAGAAACGTCCTTTCTGTCATTTTTGCCACGTTTAGTGACAGTTTGATAAGCCACTTTTTTGGAAGAAGTTTTGAGTTCAGAGATTCACCTCAAGAAATATTAACACCGCTAGCCTTTGCTAACGGGTAGAAAAACTGTAGGCGGGTCCAAATAAGGAACGAAAAGGGATCAATAGGAAGAAAAAAAAATAGCACTTGTATTTTGAACCATCTTCCCCAACTACAACAGGAGGGACAGGCCAACGTAGTGTTTCGAGCCAGGTAGGGTTAGCCTTTGTTTTCCATCCTGGCAGTGGACGACCAGAAGTAGCATATTGCTTCCGGTGTTGATCCCACCGGGTGTTTGCTCGGTGTGGTCAGTTGTAGTTCGTAAGATGGGACAGCACGTGATTAAAATGTCATGTACAGCTTCGCAGTAGTCCCAACTGGCCCAGTCACAGCAGACAGCTGGACAGACAGCGAACTGCAAAAAGGCAGATACCGACATAAATTGTGTTTGCAAACTTGGTTTTAGTTGGGATTCAATGTGATGTTTTTCTCCTTGAGGAGTGGGAGTTTAATCACATTTAGATTGGACGGTAGGTAATCGTAGCCGGCATGGGGTTAGGTTCCTATCAGTGATGTCCATCTAATTGTAGATTAGGTTTAGATTTGTAAGTATTGCAAATTTGTTTGGTATCACAACTTTCATTAGCATTTATGTTAAAATTAGAAGTAAATCTAAAGCACTCATGAGAGCTACTACCGCGTATTCTAAAAATATTTCAAAATATTTTTTTTTTTGCAATTTTGACAAAGATAGCTTTTAGTTAATAGCTGTGGAAGTGCTCATTGAACACTAAGCTGAGGAGCAGGCTCTGTCCCAGTGAGAACGTAATGACAAGAAGAAGAAGCTTGCGGATTAAGCAACAAACGTGATAAAGCAAAGATAAAGTACGCATACTCATTGTCAGTATTTTATTCGCAGTCAAAGGTACATTTGCCAAACTATAGGCCATCTCGTAAGATTATCCCTCCTTCGGCGGCTTGAAGCTCATGCATATTCTATCACCTATAAATGTTTTAAATGTTTAGAATATTTTGGTTTCCTGATTTCATGGCTTCTGGATCTGTCTATTGCCAACTTATAAATTCTACTATTATCAACCGTTTTTGTGTTTCTGTTCCCGCGCATTTCGATTGCAGTTTCAAAATTTTGAATAAATTAAACAAGGTATTTGAACTTATAAATAAATGTGGTCATACCATATCCTGCTCAGATAGTAACGTGATCCATTAATATTTTTTGCATCATTCATCAGTAGCTTTATCATTTCAAGCGTGACTCACAGGCCGTCTGTTGTTCCCCTTGGTCTGCAATATGTACGACGATACATTCGCAATCAATCTCCCGAGCAGTAACTCCATTGAAGGCATCGAGAAGATTTTAATTAAAACTCGAATTTAATGAAAATATTTTTGCATAAGCAAACACTAATCAACAAAAGTGTTTTCAATTAGTGACACAGAGAGGGCGCGTCGCCGGGCGGGAATTCCCCCGCTCGTGAGTTCGACGTATGCCAATGCATTAATCCACTCATATCGTACCGAGCGCACCGTCACGGAATGCTGCTTTGAGAGCCGACACAGTCGTTACTTTACGAGTTCGTGGCCTGGAACAGAGCAAATATTGCGCTTCACGGTGTGTCTAAAATGGTTATTGGCGAAAAAATGTCCGTCAATCCGGCACTTACGATTTGAATGATATAGGATTCGGGCATCTTCTTCTTTCTGGCGTTACGTCCCCAACTGGGATAAAGCCTGCTTCTCAGATAAGTGTTCTTATGAGCACTTCCACAGTTATTAACTGAGAGCTTTCTTTGCCGATTGACCATTTTTGCGTGTGTATATCGTGTGGCAGGTACGAAGATACTCTACGCCCTGGAAATCGAGAAAATTTCCTTTACGAAAAAATCCTCGACCAGCGGGATTTGAACCCACGACCCTCAGCATGCTGAATAGCTGCGCGTTTACCGCTACGGCTATCTGGGCCCCGGAGGATTCGAGCATCTTCTTCGTGAATTTGAAAGTATTTCACCGAGGTAAACGGAAGTTATCGTGCTTCGCAGGTTTTCGATGATTTCTTTCAATTTTTTTTCTAACAGTGTAGAATTCTTAATTTATAATCCAACCAAATAATAATCAGCGTTGCCTAATAAGAGCGAGCTCGATGGGGTTGAGGATTTCTGGAGGACAGTCAAAGCAGCCATAATCCATATTTTAAGCATATGAATATCCCTTCAAGATAGCCGAAAACCTTCAAATCACGATGACTTTCGTTTTCCATGTTAAACTATTTTCAAATCCATGGAGAAAATACTTCAAAAGAAGGTGCTGAAGTAATTGATATTTTTCGTTCATAACGATTATAGACACACCGCAGCTTCCCTACTTTACAACCCCTTCCAAATTTGGCCGGCTTTGACAAACTGGAAACAAAGTCAGAAGAACTCTCGTGTTTTAATTGTGATTTATGCCTACATGTTGGTCGCTCCCTTCACTCCTGACACAAGTTTCTAATCACACATGCATAAGGCTCGTTGGTCGAGTGGGGAATTTTCACGGAGGATGGAAGAGGAGATTAATCAGCATCCACTTAATGGGTAGGAAAAAAGTTTCGTGGAAACTTTTTGGGACAAGTGCTCCGTTTAAGCTGAGAATATGTGTGTATCGAGTCTATAAATCTATGCATGAGAATGAGGATAAGCAGAATCTACTTGAAGGATTACAACTCGGAGAACAAGTGAAATGCTAAATTTCATTAGAGATGTGTTTATTGTTTGCTATTTCGAAGCAAGATGTAGAGCCACATATGTCGTGTTTATAGGAATATGTTAGGGAGGGAGACAAGTCAAGCGTGAGAAAAATGGACACTTGCTCTCAATTTGTGATGTTGTCGAAAAAAAACGGCTCCGTTTGAGGGTAGGGTTTATTGATTTAATAATTTTATTTAGTAGATTGAAATAACATCCTTGCTTTGTTTTTAATATCTAACTTCTGATCGACAGTCATTTTAATTCTTTCATCAGAATCATTTCAATCATTATATTTATTCTTTAGATGAGCCCACCTTACGCACTACTACTTCTCCGGTCACTAACCTTCCAAACCAACTACGATCTACGGTTATTGCATTGGTGGTTGAACAAAACAAAACGACAGAAAAATAACAGAGTAAAATTGAAACATGGTAGAGCTTGTTAATTTTCTTAAAATTAGTACAAACAGTATCTTATGAAATTAAAAAATAAATTAAATTGTAATACAAAAACACACAGATTAAAACCCACATAAACATTGCGGTCAGACAGACAGGCAGGACAAACAAAGTTAAAAGTGACTAGAAACGTAAGTAACTACAGAGAATATTTGTAAAATTTCATAACTAATTAAAATAAAAAATCATCAGCTTAAACCATTTCCCAGAAAAACCTGGTGTGCTAAAAAGGCGTCCGAAAATTCTTGCCAGCTGATCCACCGTAACAAACTTAAAGGTTTCTAACCTTACAACCGATCACCTCCGGACCTTCAAAATGTTGGGCTCTAAGAAGGCAACAGATAGACGGTCTAGTGTCATTCAAGAGCTGACGGAAGAGAGAGCTCCACAGTCGGTTGCTGTTCATCTTATGACCACCCAGATGTCGGCAAGTGGATGGTGTGTGAGCTTTGTGAAAGGTGGTTCCACTTCGCTTGTGCAAAGGTGAACGAAAGCATAAAAGACCGTAGCTTTACGTGTAGGTAGAGAACAGGTGCGTCATGAACCAGTTCAACAAGAAGACGACTTGAACTTCTACGAGGAGCAGAAGAAGGAGGTACAAGAGAGGGAACACGTGGAAGAAGAAGCTGCTCAGCAGAAAAAAGGAAAAGGAGGAGGAAAAGAAGCGAAGGAAGAGGATTATGGAGGAAAAGCTGGAGATCGCGAAACTTTACATCACGAAATAGTTCGAAGTGGGTTGAATTTCACGATTTATCAGCGTCAACCGGGTCGAGCATCTGTCGAGAATTCTGAAAGTGTTATACTTCCGACTTCTTCTGCTCAAGCTCATGCCCCTCTCGATCGTGTAGCGGCTACAGGATTGTACGCCAAGGACAAAATCGCATCGTAGGGAATATTGACGCCCCATTTCGGCCAATACGCGTCAAATCCAGCTTGAATCCGTTAAATCCGGATTCAACTCACAATCTCGAACTACTGCTCACACCGCAGTGCAAGATGGGCAAGCTTCTCATGCCGCTCCATTTTTCGCAGCAGCTTAAAAATCACCACCTGCATCGGTACAGCAAACTGAGCCGGGGCGTTTTCCTTTCCATGGAAATATCTCCACCACCCGCCAACGACCAATAATCAAGAGCAGATCTGGAGCGAGACCTACACGAGCAGTTAGCAAACCTGAAGCAAACGTCGTCTACTGAGTACCATACCGAATTGCGTCCGACAACAACAACAAGCCTAAGCAACACGTTGGGTTTAGGTATCTCAAACTTGCATGCTTCGACACAGGCAGGTCAGGGGGTAGACAGACAGGTGCATATTCTAATTAGTTGTTCAGTAAGTTAGACTTCAGGTTTAGGTCAGTGCACTGCTGATAGACTGGCCATTGTTCGTGAGCAGCTACAATAATTCGACGCGTATGTGTAGTTATAGTGATGATGAAAATCTCATGCGTCTTCAACGTTGCCTCAAGGGGAACGCTAAGGAGGCAGTGCGAGGGCATCTTAACCATCCGTCATCTGTACCCCAAATAATGACGACCTTGGAGAGACTCTACAGACGCTCGGAACTAACAGTGAGGTGCCTGATGAACAAAGTTCTTGCAACACCAGCTCCCAATGCGGACAACTTGGAGAGCCTTATCAGCTTTGGACTCGTGGTTCAAAATCTCTACAGTCAGTTGCAGGCTATGGGAATGGATGCCTATTAGCATGGGACACGGTTGTATGAAAAATTTAGATTCTCGCTCCAGTCCACTTTTTGGGAAGTATTTAGGTCTTATAACAACTGTGCAAAATTTTAGCTCGATCAGTGAAACTATATTTTAGCGCCAGCCGTTGGAAGTTTGTATGGGATTTATTATGGGAAAACTTACTTTTGCCAAGAAAAATCGCCAGAGTGTGTCCATTGTCCTCTATAAAAATTCTGAACACAGATCTCGATAGGTATTTCTCCGATGAAAAACATTGTCGAAGACAGCAAAGCAATCCGATGCTTGTGATAAAAGTTATTAAGCATATAGTATTCGTAAATTTTGCCCAATTTTGTTATTAATATTATTCCTTTACGTGTTAATCAACGTAGCCTTGTTAATAGGTTTTCATTGAATAACGTTTTTCACAAGTGTCGGATTGTTTCGCGGTCTTCGGCAATATTCTTCTTGTAGAAATATCTATCGAGGTCTGTGTTCAGATTTTTTATAGAGGTCAATGAGCGACCTCTGGCGATTTTTATTTGCAAAAGTATGTTTTCCCATAGTAAATCCCATACAAACTTTGAACGGCTGGGGCGTAAATATATTTTCACCGATTAAGCTGAAATTTTGCACAGTTGTTAAAGGACCTGAATGCAATTCAAAAAGTGAACTGGAGCGAGAATCTAAATTTTGTCCCACACTAATGTCCATTTGTACAACCCTTCTCTGCTGCAAGAACTAGTGAACAAGCTGCCGGCTATCATCAAGCTGGATCAATCAATCAAATCAGCCGAATATCAAGCTGGATTGGGCTTTGCACCAACGACAAGTTTCAGAGGTGGATTTGCGCCATTTAGTACGTATATGACCCAGTGAACCAAAATGTACCGTCAAAAACTGTAGTGAGCGTGACAATCACACATAGACTACCATGACTTTCATGCAACAAAAACTTTCATGTGATACTGAAAATAAAAGTCATGCGCGACTGTGACTATTTTTTGGTCAGCAATAAATGTATCATGGTTGTAATGAATTACTGTAGTAGACGTTAATCTGTATTATCATAATGTGCCACTCACAATGTGCACCGATTGAAATATGTTTTTCTTTTCATTCTTGTATCAACCAGCCGCACCAGCTTGAGGGCTGTCCATAACTCACGGGTTATTTTTCTATTTTTAGACTCCTCTTCCTTCGTCCGTCGGTTTTTCGTCTATACAAAAAAAATGTGCCGATCGTGATCTTTGGTTAAACAAACTACCTCCCCCCATGGATGACCACGTTGTTTATGGACAGCACCTTGTGCGAGAACTGCTCGAAGCAGAAACCTACGAATAAAGAGGGTAGAAGCAAACCTAAAAAACCCTGGTGCTCCGTTTGTGCCACTTTTTTGTTGCTTCCAATGAACGCCCTCTCCTCCAATGGATCAATGCATGAGTTCAGTCGTTGACGTTTGAGCGTTACCATGGTAGCTAGTGAATACGGCACCGCTCAAATGTCAAATTAGTGAACTCGTGCATCGGTCCATTGTGCAGCAGTGAAAACGCAGCTGTGTTGAAGTGGCGATTTGGATCAGAATCAACCGAATGAAGAGTTGTCGCTACGATTGCAGCTGCGTCGTGATTGTTTTTTACATTCATTTCGCATTCCCGTCATCCACAACAGCATAACGTTCATGGGAGGCTGAAAAGAATTGCACGCTACTCTTATCCATGTCAGGTAATACATTCATGGCTGCAGTAAGAATGTATCAGTAGCAACCTGAATGTCACAAATGAATGTTTTGAAACCTCTTGCATGTGAATGTAACAGCAATGCGACAATAGCATCAAAAATGTATTATACGCTTCACTGATATGACCACGATTGTGTCGGCAGCCAGCAACGTCACACTCTACGTAGAACCGTTGCGGAAAGTGGATGAACCTAAAGGTAAGGAGAAAGCATCAGAATCTGAACAGAAAGCCGATAGCTACGTCAGGAAGGAAAGCGTTGGCGCAAGTGCAGTAAACTATCAACCGAAGCCGTGCCTAATGTGCAAGAAAGACAGAAGCAAAGCGAAGGACTGCATCAGTTTTAAAAAATTGTCGCTGGAGAATCGTTAGAAGACCGCCCAACAGTTGAGTCTTTGCCGTCGCTATCTGATTTCTCTTGCCAAGTGGCCGTGCAAAACCACAGAATGCGGTGAAAATGATTGTAGAGCGCGTCATCATCAGTTACTGCATCCTGGAAACCCTCAAACACCGACTTCCGAAGCGACAACTAGAGGGCAGACCACTTCCGTTCCGTCAGCAACAGTAAACGTTCATCGACAGCTACTATGCCCGCTGCTTTTTCGCATACTTCCGGTAACTTAATACGGGAAAAAGGTGTCGATCAACACGTTGGCATTTCTCGACGATGGATCATCGTACACGTTGATGGAGAAATCCTCATCGGACGAATTAGGTGTTGGACGTGATACCGAGCCACTGTGTTTGCAGTGGACCAGCAGTATTAAGCGAACAGAATGGGATTCCCAAAAACGTGCAGCTAGAAATCTCCGCCGATGGTAAGAATCAAAAACACTTGCTGGAATTTGTGCGAACAGTGGAGAGTTTGAACCTTCCACCGCAATCCTTGCAGTACGAAGAAATGGCACAGAAATTTGAATATATCAAGGGGCTTCCGGTGGACAGTTATCCGGTTATACCAGTACCGCTCCACACATTTTAATCGGTGCCGATAATGCAAAGCTATTATTAACCTTAAAGAAGCGCGAAGGGAGATACAATGAGCCGGTGGTCGCAAAAACATGGCTAGGCTGTACTATTTAATTCTGTTTTTTCAATGCTATGTTCTTACAATTGTATTATTAAAGCTTCATTACCACAGCATACAATGCGAATATTTTGACATTTCATTTGACACGAAGAACGTATACTCAAATAACAAATGCATGTTTCAGTTTTGTTAACAAGGTTATTGAAAGTGAGCCGTAGCTGATTTTCTTCTCGTAATCATTCAATTTATTTTAAGCTGGGCTCAATTGTATTATTACTTTTCTTATTTTCTGAGAACATTCCTAGTATGTATAGTCCAGATAACTTACTAACACGGCCAACGGCAACGTATGCCAATTGACGAGTAAGACTTCCTGGTTTACGGAAATCTACGCATATGGCTCCAAAAACTCGATGATCTTTTTTAAATTGATTTGTCATATAATATATCCTCCTGGTATTGGGAGTCGATTGATTTTATAATTATACTGCATTGCATTTATGATTATCCAGCATACTGCATTCGAATTTTTCTCCCAACACTCGCCGATTCGAACTAGAGAAAACAATTTTGCTTTTTCTTTACCTGAATCGTAGTATATATGCATCAATGTTCCAGTAGCACCATCTATAAGTCCATCGGAAACATCCAGGTTTGCTGTTACCATATATTCGATACCTTTCTTCAACAGAAGTTTATGAGGGTATCCTCCGCAATCCTTCGTTGGTTATTCATTCCAAATATTGTAACGGTCAGCCTCCTGGACTTCCCTTTTTATAAAGTTGGATAGCTTAAGCGCCACTCCCGAGGGAGACCATCCACCAAGATAAGGGTTGCCCGACCGTTGAGACCTTTCAGGGGGAATAAGGCTCAGTTTTCCAGATTTGGACGGGAAGTAAGGTGGCTGACTGAAACGGTTCGCAGAAATTCCACTACTAACAACGACTTCTGAATATAACTATCAGAAGCGTGAAATCGATCGTCGGTCGGTGACAAAACAGCGATGACGGTTTTTATCATCACTGGCCAAGTCCACAAAATCCCTTCGGACCTAAATGTGTCCGACTAAAAAGTTGCCCGGTTGGTTTCGGAGCCACTGTTTTACTGCTTTACTGCTCCCCAGTAAAATAAACAACAGAGAAAAACTACACGAAACAGGAACAACATGAAAAACCTTCGATCAACTTCACTTCATCGGGACCTTCATTAAAATTACATGTTCCAACTTTCTTGACCCACAGTGTTTATTGAAACATTTCTACCCTTCTGCCATAAAACGAAACTTCCATTCGAGCTTTTATATTTCAGTTTCCTTCTACATTAGTTTTCATTCCTCTCTCGCTTCTTACTCTCTACGCTCTTCTACCTTTCCCATGTGCTTGGTCTAAGTGTGGTTTTTTACTGCATGCAATCGAAAAAAGGGTTACGTGCGAATCAAAGGAGGCGATGAACTCTTCTCCTGTGCGCCGGCGGGAGAAAGCGGTTTTCTTCTATGGACCGATGCACGAGTTCACTATCTGACGTTTGAGCGGTGCCGTGTTATTTACGTGACCATGACAACGAGTGAATTCGGCACCGCTCAAACGTCAAATTAGTGAACTCGTGCATTGATCCATGGACCCATGCAGCAGTTCACTATTTGACGTTTGAGCGGTGCCGTGTTATTTATGTGGTCATGGCAACGAGTGAATTTGGCACTGCTCAAATGTCAAATTAATGAACCCGTGCATTGGTCCATTCGCTGCTGCTGCTCGTCATGGGGGATGAACGGCTGGTCATCTACGGATTCATTGGATGCTAGCGATGACGCGGCACGTGCGTCTCAGTTCCGCTGGTCGTCACCAACGGAACGGAAAACGTGCTCGTTCACAGATGATGAACAGTGTTGTGAAAAACTCAATTTCTCACAACTCACGCTTGAGATTTTTCATGCGTGAGTTGTCAATCATGCAACTCAGCAGTCAAAAAATCATGGATGAGTTGGCTCACCTTTTTAACTCATTGTCTCGTATTTCCACAGTTTACTCACACACGGCAATAATTTCTTGTTAGTCTGGTAAAAATTCTTTCTATCGTAAACAACAACATTCGGGTTTCACGAGTTTTTGCCGGGTTTTGCGACTGAATCATTTTTTACGGTTTGAGTTGATTGAGTTGATTTTCCATCAAAATCTCAAGCGTGAGATTTGCGAAGCAGATCTCTAATGAGTTTGCTCTCACTGGAGAGCGTATTGATTGAGATTTTGAGTGTGAGTCTATCAACACTGATGATGAACTCGCCGATATGCCCTGCCTAGGGCGCGTAAAATAACAGACGGCCATTTTCCGGCGTGCTCCGGGGAAAACTTCGGCAGCTGATGGTGGGGTCAGAAATGGCCACTGACGATACGGTTGTGGTGTGTCGGGCGTCCTGGCGGCCTTTGCCACAAATCTGGATTAAGGTTGTCGTTACACACAACACGTGTCAACACGATATTACCACATAACAATTCAAGCACAAATTACCTTTTTATCCACAAAGCCACACACGATACACACCACCTATATTTTTGCACACAGAACAAATCTAATTGGGATTTAAAGGAAAGGATTTACAATAGCTAAGAGATCCACTTACCAAAGACACTTCATGGCGCGTATACCTTGAAAAATAAACCACGGCGCGATAACAAACTTAAGCCACTCCTGCCTCTTCCACAGATCAGTACGAAGTGATCTTGTAAGTCTTGGGAATCCTCAAATCAAGCGTCATATAATTAGATTCGTCACCGGAAATCACGAAGGTAAGTTCATGATCCCGAAAACCGCTCTCACGCTCCCAACAGTCATATTCGCGCATTTTCGCTCGGCCAAAATGATGGGAGGAAGGAATCGGGAAAAGGTCAATAAATCCTCAAAAGATTCTCAACAGGTCGATGTACGCTGCTGATAGCGTGCATAGCAAGAAACCCAGCATTTTTGCATCCGCTTTCGGTTGGTGATTTTGCACGCTTTGCGGAGGGAACTCATTCAAAATAAATCCAGCGGAGCGTGGGTAGAATGAACTAAATGAACGCTCATGCGGTGAATTCATGTTAGGCTTGCTCAAAGTTTTATATATTTTATATTCTATTGGTTTCTATTTGGTTTAATAATAATTTCAACGGGGATAAACATTTACGGAAAGAACTTAACGACATGCTCGCTACAATTTTTTTTTCTGTGCTTTTGTAAGCTTTCTAGTTATTGTGTCAACAGAAATATATCATACTTTAGTTCTTTAGGTGCGGCAATTTTTCGATTGTTATTATCTTCAATATCTACATTCCTGTAATACAAGCGCATTTTATTGTCAGGAACTTGTATTTCGCCTGATATTTTCTTCAGGCATTATACCGGCGTGTAAAAGTAAGAGGTTGTTTCCGAGATACGACCGCCAAGTTGACGTTGGATAACGTTAGTTTCTTCTATTTCCTGGCTTGAGACCGTCACAAACTTATGAAAGATTCTACTTACAAAAATCCAATCAATTTTCATACTGTTTGTTGCATGTCAATTCTGATGTATTATGGACATTGTGTGTTATTATTTTGGTGGTTCGGTTACCACTTCAACACCGATAGTATCGGTTGATGGAACAAGAAGCATGAGCGGTAACTCTTGCTCCCTAAACAAAGATTCCGGTTGAACGTTAGGTCCACGCATAATCCACTAAGATTGGTTGCTTTAGTGAGTTTCGAAGCCAGTTTGAGGTTGAGGTACTTCTCCATGAACCACGAACTCTATGTTCTCCTTTTTGCTCAAATCGATGTTAAAGTTGCGTGTACATGTAAACTTCAAAACGTCAAAACCTTATAAACAGCAACAAAATGTGCTTTTCTATGAAAAAATAAGACATATCTCGATATTACCCAATTTTTTCAATAGTTTAGTCATGAGAATCAATAGTTTTCATTGTTGGAGTAGATTCGTAGAAAGATGTTCAATCGATTAGTGCACGAATCTTGAAAATCTATCCCGGCGTTAGTAAGTTATTAACAGTCAAAATCTAACCACTTTTCGTGACGCGAGCGATTTTTTGTTTTTCGAAATTGTACCCCAGTATGTTGCCGTAAGACGTTATCCAACGTCAAAATTATCAAGTGCATTAACAAAATTTATATCATCTCTGCCGCATCATACAAACAATATCCTATAATCGCCTGTTTCATTGAGTGCTACAAAAGCAATTTAAAAGCACTAGAACAGTCAATTTGAATGTTAGAGAAGTATAATTGCAAATTTTAGAGCACTACAACAGCTAATTGACAGAATATTAGTTCTTCTGGAACATCGTTTTTTCCAAATCCTTGAAGATTCTCGAGCTTTTCCTTATTGTCGTTTTCGTTTTTAGGAACTTGGTCGGTATTCAAAACGGAAATAAACCAACTTCAAACAAATTGCCGTTCTATCAAACTTTTTCGGATCGGCTTTGAACATGTGATCTAGAACAGGCTTCGCCAGTTCCATCCTATGTTTAAAAACGAATTCGACATTTGCAAAAGCTAGATAGGTAAACATGTATGGCATGAATGTGCACCATATAGACTCATGAAAGCACACAGGAAACATGATATGGTTACTATGATGGTTCCTTAATACAGCTTTCCATAGCATTCCTGTTCTAAAAGTCGATCTTTCCACGAGTCGATGGTTCCTTCATTACAACTGTGATTAAGATGATATAGAATTACACAGCGTAACAAAATGACATTTTTGCGTGTCTCAAGAATTAAATTATGTGTCTCTAGTAGATTTGAGGTTGGTGAATCTGATGCCGTTCACAGAAAATGCTCCAGCACGTCACAATTTTTAGCTACATGTCGCTAAAGTTGTATAAAACACAGGTTTTCATCAATGTTCACATAAAATTTAAACAATGATTTATCGAAAAAATATTATGATCTTATCTATAAAGCATGCAAAATAGGACTTAAACTTTCATTTCAGATATAATTTGATTGAAATTGCATGATCAAATGAGGTAAAATCGATTTTTTCAACATGCTTGCAGGTCTCCATACGAAATTCTTCGTCTCTCTCATATGGCCAAAATACAATACTTTTCTAAACCAACAAAAAATAACTTTTGAGCATCGGAAGTATTACGAACTTTGTTAATAAATATTGTCATACACATGAAGTTTGAGTTCTGAGGAAAATTAAGCAAAATAAATTGCCATACAAGCTGAGAAACTTGCATGCAAGTTGGCTGAAATAGTCAAATTAAGTATTTTCAACAGACAATATCTCAAAAACTAGACGTGCTATGATATTTCTGTAAATGACAATGGATTCAGGGGCCCAGATAGCCGTAGCGGTAAACGCGCAGCTATTCAGCAAGACCAAGCTGAGGGTCGTGGGTTCGAATCCCACCGGTCGAGGATCTTTTCGGGTTGGAAATTTTCTCGACTTCCCAGGGGCATAGAGTATCTTCGTACCTGCCACACGATATACACATGCAAAAATGGTCATTGGCATAGTAAGCTCTCAGTTAATAACTGTGGAAGTGCTCATTAGAACACTAAGCTGAGAAGCAGGGCTCTGTCCCAGTAGGGACGAAACGCCAGAAAGAAGAAGAAGAAGACAATGGAGATTCAGCAACCCTTAATTAGTAAATAGCCGGTATTTTGATGCTTGAGACCAAAATCGTGTTCCGCCAGTGTTATAGAACGCTTGCAAAAGCTGTTCACCTCAGTATCCGAGATTTTTCGGTAATATTCTCCCCTCTAACATTCTACCTTTGAAACTTTAACATGCATCACAACATAAGAAACACTACAACAGTATTTTAGGCTGTCATCATTTCAGAAAAGAACATTACAACAGCATGAAGGCCACGTGCTCAACGGAGAATGGACAGAGCACAAGTTAAGGCGATTTTGCGGTTATGCATCATGGTGTGTCGATACCGGATCATGTTGATAAAATTATAACCGTTATCCTTTACTTCTGACATTACATTTTGACTGGAACGAAATTTGCACCACATCTACTGTTCAAACAGCACTTCCACAATTATTGACAGAGACATTTCTTTGTCAATGTTGCCATTCTGCAGTTATTATTAATTTTCATAAATTATGCACACAAAAAACTTTTCGCCTTCAAATTTCGTATGTATTGCCACGTTTGGTATGCTTGTTACTTCTATACGTCTAAACAACTTCATAGCAGCGAAACGTCAATTGGAGGAAGAAACACTGGGTATTCCTCTACCCGGTGGCAATTACAGAAATTCATCAACAAAGATAATTGAAATTCCTCGAAAAACGTCATTCGTTTCTGTGATCTGACGTAGTCTTGTGTCGATTCTGAATAAACATTGTACTACCTACCATTGATATTTCATCTAATATAATTAACTTAACGTACAGCAAATGTTGTCTTAGATTGTTTGCATTTCCATTGGTACCGTAAATTCGGGTGAAATTGATCAGTAGGGTGAAATTGATCACTGTGTCACACGATCTTATTTCCCTCTTAAAGAGCACAGAAATCAATGCAACCTATTTAAATGAAACGTTGTTTGTCTTAACTATTGTCAAATTGCATGTTGTGAAGTTTTTTTGTGTTAAGGAATGTTTATTTCTATGAAAATAATAGAAAATTGCATAATCTTGTTCTGTGTGGTATTGGCAAACACCAATAAACTTATAGTTTTAAACAAGGATTTGGACATGGTGTCAACCTGAAAATATGTAAGGATGCTTGAAATATATCCCCAAAACGAATTCTATCATCAAAATTTGTACCAATGTGTTCATTTTGTTGTAATAATTGATTTTTCATAGATCATCAGAAGATTCCTTCGGAAATTGTCTACATTTAGGCGTTTTCTACGGTATTGTTGAAAATTAATTGTTTATTATTTCCATACTAGCTTACCCGACGTGGGCTAGCCACGTTCCAACGAAATTTTAGAGCAAAATGCTATCGTAAAACGGGGTTAACTTTGATAATGCGGGTAACTTTGATAGTGCGTAACCCACCACCATACTAAACGAAATATCATAATTTCTGTTAATCAGTTTAAGCAAAACGAATGCAAAACTAAAGAATATTAGTATGACACTTCATGTAAGAGCGGTTTTCATTTGAATCAAGAACATTTTAGGCTTTTTATACGAATTTAAAAAATTTACACAATTTTAACATTTTCGAAACGCTTACAAACAATCTGTTCTACGATCACTATTTGATGTAGTTTTGAATAGTTGGCCACTTATCTTTGATAGCCTAGTTATCAAGAACTTGAATACGGTCTCAAATCTCTTAGCGAAAGCATTTTCACAAACTTGGACCATTTTTGTAATCTAAGTCAGAAATTTTCCATATAGCGTTAAACGCCTAGAGGTATGCAATGCCCTACAAATGTTCGCTATTCATTCAATTTTGTTCGAATCATACTCCATTATCAAAAGTTACCCCAAAACAGAAAACCAACTTTCGATTATATGAAAAATTATATATCCAATCAAAATAAATCTTTTTCCAATTTATTGACTGTAATCGATAGCTAGGATGCCAGTACTTGTTTTAAAAATATAAATTGTAATCTTTGAAACAGCATGCAAAAATATTCTGGCCATACTCCATCGAGAACGTGGGTTCAATACTGTTGTAGTTTTCTAATCTGAAATAATGATATCCTTATATGCTGTTTGTAGTGTTTCTTCTGCTGTGAAATATTTCAATAGTTACAGAATCTTCTATCATATTCTCCCGAATAGCTGCTACAAAGTAGTATGATTCATTGATATTTTTCAAAATCACAGTTGTGGTGAAAAGACCATCGACTCAGGAAAATATCGAGTCAAGGAAACAGGAATGTTTTGGAAATCTACAATTTGTTTTAAGGCGAAGTAGGTCGTTCATTGAAATTTATACGCGTCGTTGATGATTGTTGCTAAATTCATATCACGATTTCGAATCAAAGAAAATCAGTTGGTTTAGCACTGACACAGCTGAAAAAGTATCAGCATACTTTATGCATGTTAGCGCGTACAGTGATACATTTTCAAGTCAATATTAACTATCAAGACTGAGTTTTATCACTTTGAAATGCAAGCTGAAAAGTCATCATTGATGCCAAAATGAATGACGGGCTACTTAGCCTTAAGTATGCATCTAAGAGTCGATATCGAGTCATTAAACATCATGGAGATTTCGCTGTAAATTAATAAAATCGTATATATGGCGAACATTCATCTCATTCATCTTTATCTTGCTTTTAATTTGTCAAACTCGTTTTTGAATCTGAGTTGGAACTGGAGAAACCCGTTTCACATTTTCAACTCCAATCCGATTCAAGTTTCGACCAAATTACAATTTGCTTCAAGTTGATTTGTTCACGTTATAGGCACCAACCAAATTCCTATACAGACGACAATGATGAAGTGTTCGAAGAATATTCCATGAATTGGAATGAACAAAGTTACAGAGAACTCCAGAATATTCGGTCAAAAAGCTGTTGTAGTGCTCTTCTTCTTTCTGGCGTTACGTCCCAACTGGGACAAAGCCTGCTTCTCAAGATTAGTGTTCTTATGAGCACTTTCCACAGTTATTAACTGAGAGCTTTCTTTGCCGATTGAACCATTTTTGCATGTGTATATCGTGTGGCAGGTACGAAGATACTCTATGCCCTGGGAATCGAGAAAATTTCCTTTACGAAAAGATCCTCGACCAGCGGAATTCGAACCCACGACCCTCAGCATGGTCATGCTGAATAGCTGCGCGTTTACCGCTACGGCTATTTGGGGCCCCAATTTGCATCTACCAATTTGCAATTATAATGTTTCGATATTAAACTTGACCGTTGTAGTGCTCTTAAATTACTGTTGTAGTGTTCAACGAAACTTTTCGATGAAACATTTCAAAGCGTTACTGACAGACAGACAACGCTGGGATTTTATATATATGATAATAATTCATTGAATGCTCTTTCTTGTGCTTCACAGCACAAGAAACACTACAACAGCTTGTAAGGCTGTTATTATTTCATGTTAGAACATTACAATAGGATTAAGCTTAATTAATAGCACGTATTAATGGAGATTAGTGAGAGCATAATTTTAGGGGAACTTGCGGTCATTAGAATCGTGCGCAGCGTTGCCAACCTTCCAGATTTGTCTGGAATATTCCAGATTTTTGAGGCCCCATTTTATAAAAATCTGGAAGATCCAGATAAAATTTGAAACGAATTTGTAAGGTTTTGTAAATAATTTGTAAGGTTCTCCATATACGAGATAAGCGATCCAGACTTTTCCAGACAAATTTTCAAAATCTTCCAGATTTTTGAATAATTGACTTGGCATCCCTGATCGTGCGAGTCGATGTCGGGTCATATAAAAAAAATCATAACCATTAACTTCTATTTCTGACATTACATCTCCACTGGGATGGATTCTGCTTCTCAGCTTAGTATTCATAAACATTTTCACAGTTATGTCGGACAAATATCTTTGTCCATGTTGTCATTTTGCAGTTGGATATAGACATATCAATCTTTGGAAGATTATACATAGCATTTCACTTTCAAGTTTCGTTGGAACGTGGCAAGCCACGTTGGCTAACCTAGTAATTTTATTAACATGTCTCGACATTGACACGCATGATTCTAATGACCGCCAAATAGCCTAAATTTATGCTCTGAGTACACTCAATTGAGCTCGTGGAATTAACGCTGTTTAAGTGTTTTATTCTGGACTAGCTAGGTGGCTAGCCACGTTCCAATGGAATTTTCGAGCGAAACGCTGTAAATGACCTTTCAAAGATTCATAATGTATTAGGGCGATTCAAAATTTAAAAATGTTTGAAAACTTAATCTCCCATATCTTTCTTGCCATCCTTACTATAAAAATAGTGCTTTGTGAAATTTTCAGCTTTTCCGGTGGTGATTTAAAGGTGGCCCAAAGACAAGGTAGGTTTGTATGGAAATTACTATGGAGAAATTTTAAAAAATTTTCCTAACATTCTAGTGTAGTTATGTAAGTACAAACTTATCATCCCATAGTGAAAACTCATTCTTCAAACCTTAATGAAGGATGTTGCTAAAGAAAGGAATCCTTTTTGAGCAAATTTTGTTTGTGACTTTTTTAGATGTTTGCATGGCTATAATCCTATATGAAGCTAAATAATAGCAAACAAACTCATGAATTTCTCTTTTCCTATCCATCAGATTGAATTGCTCTCTTCAGAAAATTTCTTTATTATGGTTTGAAGAGAGAGTTTTCAATATGCAATGATGAATTTGTACTCACATTCCAGTACTAACGTGTTTGAAACATTCTTCAAAATTTCTCCATAGTAATTTTCATATAAACCAACATTGTCTTTGGGCCACCTTTAAATCACCACCTAAAAAGCTGAAAATTTTACAGAACACTATTTTGTAATAAGGATGGTGAGGAAGATATGGGAGATTGGATCTTCAAAAATTTTCAAAATTTCAACCGCCCTAATAATGTATATGTTCGGAAGCGAAATAGCTACATCAACACAGACATTTTTTTTTTTTTTTTTCATCAATAACTGTGAAAGAGCTCTGAGAAAAGTTCTTGAACATTCTACCAATGGGGAAAAAACATGTTCCATAAAACTCTAGACTTTTCCATCAAATAACTGTTGTAGTGCTCTGAAATTTGTAGTTGTAATGTTCTAACAATCAAATTGGCTGTTGTAGTGCCCTAAAATTATGGGGCCCAGATAGCCGTAGCGGTAAACGCGCAGCTATTCAGCAAGACCAAGCTGAGGGTCGTGGGTTCGAATCCCACCGGTCGAGGATCTTTTCGGGTTGGAAATTTTCTCGACTTCCCAGGGCATAGAGTATCATCGTACCTGCCACACGATATTACGCATGCAAAAATGGTCATTGGCATGGTAAGCTCTCAGTTAATAACTGTGGAAGTGCTCATAAGAACACTAAGCTGAGAAGCAGGCTCTGTCCCAGTAGGGACGTAACGCCAGAAAGAAGAAGAAGAAGTGCCCTAAAATTGCTGTTGTTGCGGCTCAATGACACTTTTCGATGTAACGTTTCAAAGCGTTACTGACAGACTGACAAGTTTGGGATTTAATATGTGTGATGTCAAAATCACAACTTCGGCGCTTATTATTTGAAGTGTTTTGTAGAGTATCTGATTGCAGTTATGTAGCTCTTCAAAGTCATTCCTAACACTTCTAGAATTGTATCAAATTGTGTTGTTTTATTCAGTATCAAGTAGTGCTTCCAAAATCATTGTTTAAGACATTACGAACTTTGGAAAAGTGAATTGTGTTAGAATATTCGTGACGTATGGATTCCGATCATCAAATTCACAAGTAATAAACCTCTCTGTAAACTCGGTCCCTACCGAAAGAACTTTAACCATCCGGATCAAAAGTTGGTGCATTTACTAGCAATAGCAAAATATGGTCATGGGGTGATCCTCGTTGTTGGAACTCAAGTCTTCGGTAAAAATCTGTCACTAGATAAGAAGACAATGGTCCTCATGGGTGATTGATGACTTCTAATATTGTTTTATTCGATAGCCGTGGTATCGTACTGTAAATACCGAATCTTCTTTTACCAATTTGTAATTCGCTTTTGATGGTAAGAGCGTTGCTACCGTCTGCTACCGTTCCATTTATCTAGAACTTCCAATGCGATGATCAGTGCAAAAGACCCTCATCTTCAGACTTGTTGTTAGTTGTTTACTAAACACTTCCACTTTCAGAACAAACCCTCGATAAATATCACTCAAGTTCTAAGTATCTTTCGTCAACAAAGAATGTTACCCCTTTTTGCTAACCATCCATCCAACGACCCAACTCTAGAGACAGCTGCACTTTTCAGAGTGTAAAAGTCAACAAAGGTCGTCAATCCGCCAGGGTAGTATCGCGATGTGACACAAAACTCGTCCCAACTATGCGCTGAAAATGCCTTCTCGTGGGATGTTATGAATATTAAAACGTACTTGAATAAATTATTCCAGCACCCTCATACTGGAAGGTATCTCGCTCATCCTAGTCCTCTTCAGACGATGGCATATCATTACAGTCAGTCAGTCAGTGGTGTGTCATGGTGGCAAGTCGGAAGACATCGAGGGCTCACCTGTTGTGATGGAAACTGCACCTCTCGGATCTCGCATGGGCTCATCAACATGCAGCGGAATTCATCTAGCCAAAGTTTGCGAGGACACTAGCTCTGTCCCACCTTACACGGACACAAGTTTGTAAGCACTAACATCGGAACGTTTTAGAGAGAAGGAAGTCGTCCAATTAGTTTGCTTTCATCCAACTGTTAGCTTTTTCGAAAGGTTATTTTGAACAGAATGATGGACCAATCAACGAAAATTTAATTTTTGCCAATTAACAGTTCGAATTCCGACATGGACATTCGAACACTCATCAACTTTTGCGTGCAACAAATTTGATTCGTTCCAACAAATCTGAAGGCTACTCTACTTAACTTGATCTTCAATTTTCCTTTATTTAGAGGCGTGTCCACGGATTGGCCTATTACCCGAATGCCATTTCCCCGAATACCGTCACCCCGAATGCGAATTCCCCGAATTTACAATTATCTTGACATGATGATATTGATGACATGGCATTCGGGGCATTCGGGGTATTGGGATTCGGGTAATGGAGTAGATCGTGTCCACGTTCGAACCAAGGTAGAACCAAAGTTGGCAAATATTTTGCGCGCAGTGAAATTACACACTTAAATTATTTTACGGATTCCTGTGAAATTTCAACAGCTGAACAGTTCGGTAAAATAAATTAACGGAGTACGGTAAATTTTTACAGTATTCGGTAAAAAATCACCGGAATCCGTTAAATTTCGACGAAGTTACGGTGTTTTATTTCACCGAACTGTTCAGCTGTTGAGATTACGGTGAAATTCACCGTAAGAGCTTAGTGTGTAACCCCTCTACCGGCAGCTTCATATTTTACCGCATTAAAATATTCAAACCTCGATCATTTTTTTCTTTCTCGATATTTTTGCACAATTATTTCACATGTTCTTTTCTAGTTTTAGAACCTGTGTCAATATTGTTCATTGGTCAACTGGATCCTGAGATATTACGAACTTCCTTGGGGGACCGACGCGTAGCAATAAACCATGTAAATATCTCAGTCTACAGATTTTTTATCGTATTCGGATATTCACTCTTCGGAACAATACATTAATGAGAGTATGTTATCAAGCAATTTGGTGCAGCCGTCTATGAGTTATGAGCATTCTATGTCTGATACCATACGCTAGCCAAATAAAATTCATAAAAACTTCAAAAAACATCATATCGTAATTTTCATATATATCTAGAATACTTAACCGATTGGTATGATTTTTTTTAGAGTAGCTCCTTATGGCCGCCAAAGACATTTTATATGGATAACGTCGGTCCCCCAAGAAAGAGACCAAGCTGAAACCAAGAAAACAAAACGAAAGCCTGATAGGAGCCACGGAAAAAGAGTTTGATTTTTCATAGCATCAGAGCAGGCATTTCTCTAAGATCGACTTATTTTTAAGAATTTTTCGTTACATTACAAGAAGTAGTACTGTATGTATTTTTTCATGATTTTCTCTCGAAATTTCACCAGAAATTCATTTAGGTATTTACCAATGTTTTGACATATTACTTCAATATAATAAGTCTTCAACTAGGGCAGGGGTTTTCAGCCTTTTTGGCTCGCGGAGCACTTTTTGAAATAAAATTGTTGCGCAGAGCACCTGTTCCTCATCACTAATCCCTTTAAAATCCGGATTTGTTTACATGCTGAAATCAACCCTATATATTCTAAGAAATTCCTTCAGTTGTTTTGATATTATTTTGAACTTTAAATTCTAGCTGAGAAGGTTCGTTTTTTCTTATTAAGCATGTTTATTTTTTCAAGCTTAAACTGTGACAATTGGGCATCCAAAAAGAACTATATTTGGTTCTTCGCCAAATTTTTCAAAATTCGTAGCTTGAAAACGTCAGTATTGCTTTGTTAGAAATTTTTCAAGTTTTGATTCAAGTTTAAACATCTGAGCAAATTTTGAAGCGAAAATTTGTTCAAGCTTTTTTTAATGTGTTTGAATTGGTTAACGAATGAATCAATACTCACGAATTTCATAATTATATAAAACTATATTGAAAAATTCTCAATTATTAATCCCGGTGTCAAACTTACAAACATGTACTTCCATGATTAAATTTTAGGCAAAAAAACACACTTTTAAGCCCTTTGAATTATATGTTCTAACTATTATCAATTTCTTGACCAATCCAACCAACTTTGTTTATCCTAATTGTAACAAGAGTGGTTAAGTTATTCATATGACAATTTTCTGGATGCAATCTACAAAACACTTCGTTACTACGTAACGCAATGCAACGTATGCTTCTTTTGTCTTGCAAGAAGTCAATTTCGATTCGCCTGTAAAAAATCTTAGCTTGTAATTGCTATGCTAACTTGCACTAATTTTCCAATATTTAACTTAATTCGTGATGCTCATCAAAAAGCACCCATCGCCTGACCTTATCCTATATTAACACCGTTACAATAAAACTTCACGGCAGGTTCAAATTTTCCCCTAAATTTCATGCAGATTGATTCATTCGATTTGAAGCTACGAGCTCCGGGGCCGTTCGTATCCTATTCCTTAAAAAGAAACGTCTAAGCATAAACTTCAGAGTTCGCTCTTTTTTCGAGTTTTCCATTTTCACCCTTCCTTCCTCCTTCCCACCAGGCCACAAAACAACCAACCAAGAGTGAGTATTGATTTTTCTCGTGACTTTTCGCCTTTCTTTCTAGTCCAGTCTAGAAGACCCAACATAGCAACCTGCTGAAATCCAACGCCCATGCCGAAGAAACGGCGAGGGCTTGGATAAGGTAGCCCGACCGGTCGACCTTGTTATATGCTCATTACATTTTCATTTTGTACGACAGTGCCTCCGTGGCGAGTGGTTCGTTGGTAGTGGTTCTATCGTAGTATTTCACCAGTATGCCCAGTCGCTGGAGGGTAACGGAGGGTGCCCGGTGTTTTTTCGCGCTCCATAAGTCTCACGCCAGTCAACCGAAGGAAGAGCGTAGAAAAAGGCTCCTCAATCCAGTGGGAAAAAATGAAACGAAAAATCAGTCCAACTCGAATAAATTTTATTCGACTTCTTTTGAGTTGTGGGGAAATTAAAAGTGGGATGAGTAGGAAATTGGACAGTTTTCCTGGTGCACCACAAGTTGCAGATTTTCCGTTTTGGTAATTTTCCCGCTGATTATCTACGTTGATCTAAAAATCGCACATTTGTATCAAATGGCACTCAGGCTTCGTCTTTTGGTCATGAGGCCTGTGTCATCCGTAAACAAATATTTTTGACATCCTGTGATTGATAACAAGTATGTCAGATGTAAATATATTGTATATATTGGCCCCAAAATTCTGCTTGAGACCACCAGCTCTTACAAGAAGTCTTTCAGTTGGAGTTCTGAAAATTAACCTGAAATGACGATTTAATGGATAATTTTGGACTATTCGAACCATGTTTGTTGGAAAGATAAAATCTCTTTCTGTAAACTTTGAAAAAAGTTGAGATCATTTGAGATCAATCTTAGTATTTTTTGTAAATAAATATTTTTTACACCTAGATACTGTCTCGATATGGTCCATCAAAATAAAAAAAAGAGCTGAAAGCCAAACTGTTAATATCCTCCAACATCTCAAACATTGTCTTATGCCATGTTCATGACCCTGCAACATTCCCTCACATCGACCAACTTCTCGATTCCAATGCATATATTGCCACATAACAAAGTATACAGACGCTCTTGTCCCTAATCAACGTCTGTGCCCACAGTCTCTTCCGGCTTCGAAATTTGAAAGGCTTCCCTCAGAAAGCAAAGCTAAAATCTACTCATGCTTGTAATAAACATTTTATCACCTCATTAAGAATTGGACTTGGCTTTGTTGGAGAAACTCCAGCTGCATCGGCCGAGTGGAAAAGATCCCTCCTATACCAAGAAGCGAGTGGTTTTTGCTCGGTTGTTGGAATGCGGCGGTGGTGGTTGTTGTTTGTGTGTTCTGCAATTATTCACTCCATGCCATCATCGCCCTGCCGCCAGTGTGCTGATGCTGTGCTTTTGACTGGTATGGTGTTCTCTCATTGCCGTCTCACGTGTGTCTACAACTGCTAATAACGAAACTAGAACGATTCCAGCATCTTCTAAATGGATTTTAAAATGATGAATCGAGGGAGATAGAAGTTATTGTAATTGCAGGAAATTTTGAACTCCATTAGGGGAATCAAAGCTTCCTTCCAAATCGCAAAGAAAGGAAACGGCTGTGTTTTGCCGGAAATCCTTAAAGATCACGAACTTCTTCTCAAAAAATCTTTTTTTTTACTTATGAAAACAGTACTGAACATTTGTCCAGGTCTCTCAAGAAATCAAAAATGAAATAAATAATTCATTTCGGGTTTCCCCAGTCCAAATAATTATTATGATGATGATGATGATGATGATGATGGTCCCACCACATACCCCTACAAAGGTTTGAGCGAGACGATATATCTTTAAGATAATTAATTATGATCAATGTTAACCAGATTTGCAAACAATAAACGGTCTGATTATTTCAAACAGATATAAACAACATTACAAGTTCCCATACTATACAGCAAAAAAAAAATGGGTGAAAATCTGTTGGTCTCAACCACACTTTTCATAAGTTTTAATAGTGATCAAGAAAGTTCAACAAAATACAAAACATTGCCAGAATTGATAACCCCGCCGATGATGTCAAAACTACGGAAACATTTGCATTTTCAAGAAATTTCCGACATTCAACCAGAAAACTTACTACTAATGCATGGCATCCACCAACAGCATAAATTCTCAATTCAAATAATAAGTAATCAAACAGTCGTTTATACCTGTGTACCGCGCGCGGGACTCAAACCTCCGTAGACTACACATAAAAAGGAATAAATTCAAAACTACGTCAATATATAAAAATCCATCATCATCATCGAGGCGAACATCGTAGTTTATTAGTGCCCCAATAATTATTAAACATATTTTAACAATATAGTCAATACAAAATATCCGTTAGTCAAAACTTCGTCAAGATACAATATTAGTCAAGTACAAAAAGTTAACATGTAGCTGTTCAGAAGGCAGCTTTGACGTGTGAATACATAGTCTCTTAAACTTGTGATAGAGTTGCAGCACGTTTGATGTGTATAGGCATCGAATTGAAAACATTTATTCCTTTAAAAAAACAAAGAGTTTTGTGAAGCACCGTACAAAAACTGTGGTGTTTCTTAATTCTTTGCTTCACCGATAACCCACTGAAGAGCATCTAATAAGAAAGACGAGGAAGTGAATCTGTTGCATCGCAAAATCAAACGCATTATTTTATTTTGCAAACGCTGCATTCTCGATATTTGTGTTTCATTTGCTAAAAACAAAATGGAAGCGCAAAACTCCAGATGTGGAGAGATGATTGATTTGTACAAATGTATTTTACTAGCAATCGTTAAATCGTTTTTTAATCGGCAGAGTATTCCATACTTCTTGGCTATTTTCTTGATAACATTGTCGATGTGAGCGTCGAACTTTAATCTGTCTAATTAAATGCGATCAATTGTCTCATCATCAATTTGTATTGAGACGTCTATATTTGTTCGATTCCGCGAAATCAACATAAATTTAGTTTTTACTTATATTCAATTTCAACTGTTTGTACTTCAACCATCTACTCAGAGAACGTAAATCTGCATTCATATGTGCAACGGCATCATCAAGATTTTTAGCCGCAATGAATATCACGGTATCATCTGCAAAAAGATTTATGTCACAAAAACGTAAAACTCGTCGCATGTCATTTATATACATAATGAATAAAACGGGCCCTAATACACTCCCCTGTGGTACGCCAAGGCTGTTCACCACGGGGCTCGAAACAGGATCATTGAAAGCAGTCCGTTGGGTTCTATCAGTTAAATAGCTCTCAAACCATCTATATGCAGAACCCGAAAATCTAAAGCGCTTGATTGTTCTTAACAACAAGGGCCGAGAAATCGTTTCAAAAGCGCGTTTGAGATTCAAAAAAAACAGCCAACAATCGTATCTTTACGCTCTACGTTTTCTTTCCACTTTGTCAACACCAGGTTCAATGCGGTTTCACAGGAATGACCTTCCCGATATCCCGATTGCTCTGGTATTAGCAAATTATTACTATTTAAATATGCTAACAGCTGGCCTTTTACAACAAGTTCTAAAATTTTCTCTAATGTGGTGCAACATGTTGATGGGACGGAAACTCTTCGGCTTTTAATCGTCCCAGCAACTTTTTGAAACTTGTGGCACGTGCCCAGTTTGTAACGATTCATTAATCAGGTCCAGCAGATTGTGGCCGATGACATCGAAGCAATCTTGTATTACTCTCGCATTAACGTTATCTACGCTAGCCGTTTTTCCCATAGAAAAGCAAATATTTCGTAGGTCTTCCAACGTTATTGGGTGAAAACATTCAAATGTGCAATTATTGTTAATCGGCTGTTTTATTTCGTCAGGTTCATCTACTAACTCAATGGATTGGTTAATCGATGAAGCACTGTCCACAAAATACTCATTAAATTTACATGCTATCACTTGTTTGATTCTTCTAATGTGCCATTGAAAGTTATGGACCGCGATTTACAATTACTAGGTTTTAACAAGGATTTCAAAATTTTCCATAACTCTTTGCTGTTGTTTTGATGCTGAATCCAATTTCCTGATATACTCACAACGGTTTCGAATTGTCACACAATTAATAATTAAGTCACACAGAACATTTAATTTACTACAATCTACAAACATCTCAAGCAGTTTTCCAAAATTGCAATAAAACGCTGGTCAACTTGAACTGGGAGAGTGATACAATACACCGTAATTTACCCATCTTCATGCCACGATCAACTGGCGATACCCAAGAACCAATTACCATCACAAACTTCGTTCAATTGAAGCCTGTACTGAACTGATTCTTTGACATAAATAGCACTCCGCCAGTGTGTCTCGAATGTGATAAACATGCAGCCCACATTAAAACCCGAATACTATATTGATCAAATGCATCTATGTCAACAATTATGGCGTTTCTGATAAAAGATAACTAGATATGGACGTTTTTCTTCTACAATCTGACGTAATTCAACGTAGTTTGTAGATAAACCGGCTATATTTAAATACCAAGATATCGAACTGATTACATTACTATGGAACTTGGTTGCTATTTCATCAAATGTAGGCTGCTCTTTTTCTTTGATACAATTTCTTAAAGACTTCACATTTCAATAACTGAATGCTCCTGGTGACGTCCAAGTTCATTTTACTTCTTCATTCATTTTTATACAAATTATAACATTTCAAAACAGTTGACGTACATTCGGAATGTCTTGTGACTTCCACTGGCACCTACAGCATGCATCGCAATTTTTACAATTCATGCTCATAGTGCCCGAATTCTCCACATTTTGAAAACATCTCAAAACACTAGATCTCTGAACAACATGAAACCGATCCAAATTTAACATACACTTGTTGCGCCGTAACAAACAACTATGCGTCTCTTTGTCAACTTCAATAACAACACTGTACTTTTTGTACTCGAAAATGTGGATTTTCATACATCAACTTATTAACTTTGACTTCATTTATCCGATGTCTTCATTCTGATCTTTTAAAAATCCGCCATGAATTCATCGGAGGAAAACTGATCGCTCATGCCCTTCACTATAAAGTCTTGGCACCGATGAGGGAACACAGCGTTGTAGTTTTACCCAAATCGCTTTGAATGCCATCTTTATACAACATTAACATTGTATATGCCTGTTTGCAACATCTCAGACAAATAATAGAGCGCCATCTTCCTGGTCTAAAGTTACTTATTTTCGTTGTTTTTTCGGATCCCAATTTGTTTAATCAAAATTTTTCGAGTATCCTCGCAACTTCTGGTTAGACTCTTTTGGCTTGATCACAATGACCGAACGAGCCTTACGAGTCACTTGCATTAGATCATTCGCAGTGCTTTTCTTTTTTTGTACTCTTATTCCTAATTTTAATCCCAGCATTACTCTTGAACACATCCGCGAAACTAATACTTTCAACAAAACATATCCGACATAGCGCAAAGTCCTTCCGAACCTTACGGTTTCTTGCCCTGGGAAGCAAGGCTCGGCTCGATGCCGTATATTGATGTACGTGCTTATCATTCATATGCAATAACTTATTATTCGAGTTAACATTCAAAAAATGAACATTTCATACTTTCCACTCTTTGCTCACAGTATTTTGACATTAAAAAATTGCTTTTCCATGGTACTATTTTAGACTTACTCAGCAATTCCTCCATTCCGGTTTTTTAAACGCGTTCGTTAATCTGAAGCAGCAAATTGCTTCACCGAACGCACTGAAACGAAGTCCGAAATAGAGAAATCTCTTCATCTCTTATATTCGAACATTCGTACGGTCGGGAGCGTAAATTCTGCTCGCCACAAACACTGGTTTTGAACTTAACAATCCATACATTTAAAGTAGCAGATTCTCGTTCTTCACTGACAAGCTTAGCAAAGCTTCGTCCAGTGGTGTGCATCTTGTAATGACACACTCTAAAACACCTGTACATGTGGTCGTTTTCAGAAATTTATACCGGGGCCGCCACATGCTTGCATCAGTGCATTTTCTAGCACTTACACTTACACCAGCTAAATCGAAAAACATGCCCCCATGCAAACACTTAACACATGATGAAACAATACAGTGCTACAAAAAAGTACGCAGCTCCTAGCAGCAGCTGGGGCAAATTAAACGAGAACAGCGGTTTAGAGACAATTTCTCCTACTTTTTCGTTTCAAAATACAATATTGTCGGATGAAAATCGTTGTTCGCGCGGCAAGTCCATATTGTCACACGTAATTAATAATTTATTTAATCACTGGCACTGCAGAAACAACTACACTGTTCCCAATTACCGTTCAAGAAGTGGCTTCATAATTTATGAAAAGAGAACCCAATCTGGCCTTCTTCACGAGAAGGCTTTCCTCAATAATATTGATTTGAATGTGATGTGCGCGGGAACATTTACAGAACCTGGAAAATTTCCAGAGCCTCATTCAGTACCGGTGTGCACAAAAAGTGGGGTCAGTGTGAGGTTCTTCTTATGGTAGATGTCTGTCCGTGAAGAAGATACAACAAAGTTTGTGTGTGCAAATTGGGGGAATCCATAAGTCTAACTTTTGATATTGCCCATTCGTTCAAACGAATTGTTAGACTTGCACAGGTGATGAAAAGGAACGATTTTTCGTATTCAGTATTATTTTGAAGCAGATGATGTCACATCAACGAAAATCAATTTTTGCCAAATGAACAGTTGCATTCGACATGAACATTCGACCATTCTCCAACTTTTACGTGTAACAAATTTGTGTCATTCATTGGTCATTATTTTCTTTTAACAACGTTTTCAGATACACGTTCCGGTCGGTACTGGATGCATGAGTTTGTTTCTTTCGGAATCCCCTCGCCCTCCGCAACAAATTCCCCTCGATATTTGGCTTTTCTTGTACTTTTCGGCAGTATTGCTAGTATGTCGGCTTAGGATTCATCAATGGAAAGATACATGGAATACGTTTTTCCTCAGCAGCATTCCATCGTAGCGTATTTGTTGAGACTTTGGAGTCACTTTGCTAGAACAATAGAACGCTCTGCTCGATGGTAATGATGGGAAGTAGACTTAGTGCAAACGTCGTCTGAGAGTGATTTTCGTTCACTGCCTAACCTCGAAGAGAGAGGAGAGAACATGGAGGAAGTACGTAAATGATTCAGAATAAAAGATACAAAAAATGCTTTGAAAGTTTTTTGCGATATGGGTGTGCTGCAACTGGAAAGGATGGTTTTGGTTTGAATTCCGTGAAATTGAAATGATCGTGAGGGCAGTCGCAAGGGAGTAAATGTCTCTGGGGGTTGATCCGACAGATTGGTGACAACTGGTAAGGTTCATTTCGGTCAATGAGGAATTCGATAATAAAGATTTGGCGTTGTTTGTTTTTGCGTTTTTGATTTGCTAGCAGAATTCGTGTGGCCGGTTTGTGGAAAAGAATGACACTGTACAGTGGTAGCTATCATAGCTTATTGTAAGTGTGGGTGAGAGGAAGGCGTGTATCTCATGAATGATACATGACGGCATGTAATGAGAAAGTTCCTCCGTTTTCTTATGAGCGTTGTGTAAATTTAATCCACTTACTGTTTCAACGATTGTTGTATTTAAGTTAAACACGTACCTGTAAAAGAAAGTAAGAGAAGTAACTATAATGTTAAGAAACAATATTTCAAAATAAATACAAACACGCGAAGACGAAAAATATATTTTCGTTTATACCAATGAAATGTTCATATTGAACTACGTATGACAGTGTAGCAGCAGCATTTGAAATACTCTAGCCCGGGTAAACAAAAAAATCCTGAACCGAACCTCAGACCCTTCGGCATGCTTCGCAATTGGGATAATCAACGGACTTTAATCCAGTTCTAGGCTAAGAAACGCCTTCAGAGAAATCTGGAAATACAATGGAGTTTTCAGAATTTTGAGATAAAACCGGTTTGTTTTTTTATTTTTAATTTTGATCTTTCATTGTGTCTATAGTCAATTCAGTGACTAGTATTTCAGATCGCACTGATATAAAAGTTTATTTTGCATCTAAGTGAAAAAGTAAGAGGTTGTTTCCGAGATACGACCGCCAAGTTGACGTTGGATAACGTTAGTTCTTCTATTTCCTGGCTTGAGACCGTCACAAACTTATGAAAGTATTTCTAAAAATCCACCAATTTTCGACACCACACTAATTTTCGCACCTGACGATTTTCGATACGGTTTTTGGCCCTACTTTGTATGAAATCCGAAATTGGCACAGAATTCTTTGTAGGTCGGAAAATAAGTCTCTCTTCTAATCAATTTCCCACTATTTGTTGCATGTCAATTCTGACTATTATGAACATTTTGTGTTATTATTTGATTTGTTTCGTATAACACTTCAAACAGCCGGTCGATAGAAGAAGAAGCAATGATGGCGGTAACTTTTGCTCAACAAACAAATATTCCCGCTTGAAGGTCCACGCATGAATCCACTAAGATTTAATTGCTCCGTGGGTTCGAAGCCTTTCGATACTCGTCGCATCCGTGGGAACGCGCTTAAATTGCATTGAAGCACATTTCAACAACTGCGCTTTTACAGCACAATTGATCAAATAATTCATTAGTTATCAATTATGTTTCGGATGATTAGTTTTCACGGAGATAAATGGCAACAAAGTTTACATAGGTTCCCGTCGTCGGGTCAGGGCGGCGGTAGCATTTCAGCAGTCTTTTCTGTGTGCGTTATTTTCATTCGATCTGACAAGTCTAACCAAATCGAACGTTGAACCAAAGCTGTTGCTGATATATTTTTAGCTCTGTGTTGACAAGTGATACTGATCGTCTAGTATCTGTTGGTGCGACGGGAAACGGCATTATGCGATTATCTCTAATGCGAACAAATCGGAGGAGGTTTTTCTCCAAAGTGCGTTTTCGCACTGTCGACAATCGCCCCCATGCGCGCACAATGGAAATCATTTCCATTTATGGTTGCGTGTAAATGACATGACCAAAATCTGAATCAGATCCACATCAATCATCAAGTAATTTCAGCTCCTCAACGGTGGAAAAATCTCACACTCTTTTAAAAATGAATATTAATCGTCCTGAAAAGTGAGGTTGGTGGTAAGTCACACGTCGATCAAGACTGGGTTTTTCATTCATTGTTAGACAGAACACACCAAAGATGATCAACCGAAGACCGATTAATATTGAGAATGCGGTCGTAAATCTTTGTGCTCTCTTGTCATTCCTTGATTCGATTGGTTTGCTACTCCTCCGACGGTAGACGTAAAGTGGGCGCAAAGTTGAGGTGGGGTAAAATAAAAAAAAAAAAAAAAATAAGAGTTTCTTTTTAAATTCTAGCTCAATTCAAACAAATCTTATAAATGTCATGTGGTCTCGAAATGCTATTCAGTAAGAGACTTTTACCTCCAAATATCATAAAAATCGAAATTGAGATTTGGAAAGTTATGGCTATTGTGTTTGTTTTTGACGTGAATGTTGTAATTTTGGTCAAACTTTCGTTGCATTGAACAATTGTAGATAAAATCTTTTTCAATATTTTATGTAAAGGCGTTTCTAGGCTATCATCTAGGTGCTTTGAGGTGTATTAAGTTTTTTGCATGAAATGCTTGAAAACAATTTTTTGGCCCATAGTGGGGCAAAAGTTCGAATCAGCGGGAAAAAAGTTCGACCATGCATTAAATCACGGGAAAAATTTGCAAAACTACCTAAAATCCACATTATTATCTTCAAATTTTATTTAAATATGTCTTAGAGTAAAGTGGGGCAAAAGTTCGAGTGGGGCAATGAGTTTCTTTTTTAAGATTTCTAAGCTCAAATCACATCAAAACTTAGAAATATGTCAATGGTGGTCGAATGCATTTCAAGTGAGAGGACTTTCACTCCAAAATATCATAAAAATCGATTGAGATTTGGAAAGTTAATGGCAAATTTGTTGTTTTTTTGACGTAAATATTGTAATATTTGGTCAACTTTCGATGCAGGACAAATGAAGATAAAATATTTTTCAATATTTTATGTAAGGGGTTTCTATGGCACTATCATATAGGATACTTTGACGTGTAATTAGTTTTTCCATAAATAAGTTGGAAATCAATTTTTTGAGCCCAGTAGCTGGGGAAAAGTTCGAATTTGCGAGGGCAAAAGTTCGACCCATGTATATACC